>NW_017679356.1:0-10191 GCF_001879085.1 Nicotiana attenuata
ATTCCATGTAAAGCATTCACGCACTCCACTCGGCCCGCATCATCATTGACATCCAAATTCAACAATACGTCCTCCAAAGGGTCCTCAACATTGATCATTGCACTTGAATCATCAATTATCACAGTCGTGACTAAATCCACAAATGAGCACACTTCGGTACAATTGGGCTGCTTCATTGACTTGCACACATGAAATACTACCTTTTCATCACCCACCCTGAAAGTGAGTTCCCCTGCTTCCACATCCACTAGAGCTTTCCCCGTAGCAAGGAAAGGTCTCCCTAATATGATCGAGACCTCATAATCTACCTCACAATCCAAGATTACAAAATCAGCTGGCAAGATAAATTTGTCCACCCGGACGAGCACATCATCAACAATACCTAATGGTCGCTTTATAGACCGGTCTGCCATTTGCAAACGCATGGAAGTTGGCCTCGGAGGCCCAATACCCAAAGTCTTGAAAATTGAGAAGGGCATTAAGTTGATGCTTGCCCCAAGATCACATAAAGCTTTGGCAAAGTCTGCACTACCAATAGTGTAGGGGATAGTGAAAGCACCAGGATCCTCTAATTTCGGAGCCATTGAATGTACTATAGCACTAACTTGGTGGGTCATCTTGATAGTTTCACAGTCCATTGATCTTCTCTTTGTAACCAAATCTTTCATGAATTTAGCATAGCCAGGCATTTGCTCCAAAGCCTCTACCAAAGGAACATTAATGGATAGGCTCTTCATCATGTCTATGAACTTTTTCAACTGAGTCTCATTTTTCTGCTTGGCTAGCCTCTAAGGATAAGGGGGAGGTGGCCTAGGCAAAGGTGCCTTGGCTTTTGGCACAACTGGCTCCCGCATGTCAATTACGTGCTCCCTAGATGGGTTCACGTCACTTTGTATTTCCACCTCGGCCTCATTAATGTCAATCCTCACTTCATTGTTCACATTGTCATCAACCACATCTTCAACTACCAAAGGAACTTCCTCTTCTCGCAACTCAACATCATCCACAACTTGCTTTTGTTTCGAGGCATTCACATCGCCGCCTCGTCCACTCCTAGTTGTCGCAGCCATAACATGATTGTTTCCTCCCTTTGGGTTCACTACCGTATAACTTGGTAGAGCACCCTTAGGGTGTGTATTCAAGGACTCAGAGATTTGACCTAGTTGCACCTCCAAATTCCTAATTGAAGTATTGTGAGAAGCCAATTGCGCATCAAAATCCACATTCTTTTTCATCATTTGTTCGAACATCATTTCAATTCTACCCATTTCATTATTAGATGAACTAGGGCCCTGGGATGGAAAAGGAGGTGGATTGTTTGGTTGTTGGTACATTGGGGGCCTTTGAAATCCTTGCCCCCGGTTTCCTTGGTTCCCATTGTTCCATCCACCTTGATTGTTATTGTTGCCCCAATTGTTGTTATTACCATTCCAATTCCTTTGGTTGCCTTGCTTGTGGTTCTGATTGCCCCAGTTGTTGTTTTGATTATTGTTCCCCCAATTACCACTATTTTGTTGTTGATTGCCCCAATTGCCCTAGGGTTGCCACTATTGTTGGTTGGAAGAGTTGCCCCATTGGCCTTGAAATTTTTTCACATATTGTACCTCTTCATTGCTCGTCATAGCCATCATTTTGAAACCCATCACAATCATCATCAAATTGCTCAAAATTTCCTTGGTTTTGTTGCCTTCGTTGCCTTCTCTTGTTGACAAGCATATTCACACCCTCCATGGCATTCACTTGGCGAGGATTTTGGACTTGTTGCAACTGCGCCTTAGCCAATTGGTTCATAGTAGTTGTCAACTCCGCTATAGCCTGCCCATGGTCATGCAATTCCTTATGCAAATGAATAACCCTAGGGTCACCTTGAGGAACATTGGCTCTACCCATGCGGAGGATGTATCCGCCATCTCATCAAGAACGGAACAAGCTTCATCATACGTCAATTTCATAAAATTACCCCCAGCGAGTTGATTTACAATGCATTGATTTGTAGTATTAATGCCCCGGTAGAAAGTTTGTTGCAACATATTCTCCGTCATGTCATTATTGGGGCATTCCTTCACCATCGTTCTACACCGCTCCCAAATCTCATGCAAAGGTTCTGTGGACTCTATCTTGAAGGCCAATATCTCATCTCGAAGTGCCGCCATGTGCCCGGGTGAGAAAAATTTAGCAATAAACTTATCCGCCAACTCATCCCAAGTAGTGATGGAATGGTTGGGGAGTCTCTCGAGTCAATCCAATGCTTTCCCCCGAAGTGAGAAGGGGAAAAGCCTCAACCTAAGAGCATCCTCGGACACATTAGTCTGGTTGCTACCCCAACATGTATCCATGAACCCCTTGAGATGTTTGTAGGCATTTTGATCAGCAGCGCCAGTGAAATATCCACGCTGCTCAAGTAAGGTCAACATCACATTGGTTATCTGAAAATTGCCCGCCCGGATTCTGGGTGGGACAATAGCACTTGCATAGCCTTGGTTCGGTAGCACCCGTGGAACCGCTCTTGGAGGTGGCAGAGGAGGGTCTGGAACATTTTCATTAGCATTGGCCTGGCGGCCTCGTCGTGGCCCGGGAGGTACAAGAGGCACCTCGTCTTCTCCAATGTCATCTACCTCCTCCCTCGCATTCACATTTCCAAGAGGGTCATTTGTATTTAAAGCCATTTTGGTACCTGTAGTATTGACACAAACAAATTAGTAACAAGAAGGAAAGAAGAACAAAACACAAAACTAACTAAATAGATAGCCAAAACCGTTAGCTCCCCGGCAACGGCGCCAAAAAGTGATCGTTGCCAACTCCGCACTACTAATAAGTAGCAAGAGAGGGTCGCGATAGCTTTTACCCAATTTTGGGTCGGGATCAAATCCTCAAAGAGATAGAAGTTGGAATTGAGTATCTATCTAGTGTAGAGTTGCGTATGTGTTCTTAATTACACTTCTATTCATTTTTGGGGTTTTCTTAATAATTCTACTTTTAACAAACTACAAATTGTAAATTAAGCTAAGGGTTAAACTGCTACGAGTTGGTCAAATAGGTTAAAGGGCACTAGGGTAATGACTACCGCCTAGGTGGTCAATTGATGGGTACTTGAATCTAAGGCACATTTGACATATTTGGGGAGTATGTTATAACCGTTGAACGAATTTACCCACTCTACACCTCTCGGTGGTTCAAGTGATTTTGCCCGAATTGGCTTTCTCAAGACGAATTGGGTATGAAATTTTCCACAAGCAACTTAGGGTTCAATTCGGGTATTACTCTCTCGAGGTTTAACCCTTTAATTGGGGCTATCAATCTCTTGAATACGCCCCAATTCATTGTTGGACAAATTTTGGAGACTTAGCTCTCTTTCTCAAGAAGAGCTTAAGTCAACTCAACACAAACTAGTGCTTGAAACCACTAATTCAGAAATTAACCATGAAGTTGGCCCAAATAACAAACACCCACAGTCAAATTAGCCCTAAAATACAAGACCCATCAATTACACACACCAGGGTTGAGCCACAACCCTAGCTATGGGGTCTAGCTACTCATATCCAAAGAAGAAGAAAAAGAAATGGATGAAGATGTACTCATATTAATTAATTGATAAGCTAAATACAAAGATTCAATGATGAAAAGTAAGTAAAAATGCCCAAAATGGCTAAGAAAGTCGACCCACGAGCGCAGCTTACATATTACAATATCTGATACCCTAAAAATGGAAAAAGAATCTATTTATACTAAGCTGAAAAATCTGAACAAAAATGCCCCTGCGGGGTGATCGCTGCCAACTCAGCACCACTAATAAGTAGCGAGAGAGGGTCGCAATAGCTTTTACCCGATTTGTGGGTCGGGATCGAATCCACAGAGATCTAGGATTAGAGTCGAGTATCTATTTAGCTTAGGATTGCGTATGTGCTCTTGATTGGTCTTCTATTCATTTTTGGGTTTTCTTTATATTCTACTATGATAGAACTACAAATTATAATTGCAACTAAATTAAACTAAGAGTAAATTGCTACAAGTTGTATCTAATGGTTTAAAAGGCACTAGGGTAGTGACTTTCACCTAGGTGGCTAATTGACGGGTAATTGCATCTAAGGTACGATTGACATGATTGGGGAAATGTGTTATAACCGTTGCTCGATACTACCCACTCTACACCTCTCGGTAGAAAGAGTGGTTTTTCCCAATTGACTCTCTCAAGACCAATTAGGTATGCATATTTGCCCAAGCAACTAGGGTTCAAGTCGGGTAATTACTCACTCGAGGTTTAACCCTTTAATTGGGACTATCAAATCTCTTGAGTCCATCCCAATTCCTTGTTGAGTCAATTTTGGAGACTTTGGTTCTCTTTCTCAAGAAGAGCCTAAATCAACTTAGCACAAACTAGTGTTTGCAACCACTAATTCATAAATTTAACCATAAAATTAACTCAAATAACAAACACCCAATATCAATCTAACCTTAAATCACAACACCCATCAATTACCCACACTAGGGTTGAGCCACAATCCTAGCTAATGGGTCTAGCTACTCATGCTTGAAGATAAAATCAGAGAAATAGATGAAGAGAAAGACATATTAATTAATTACTAAAGTAAATACAAGGTTTCAATGATTAAAACCATGTAAAGATGCCAAAAATGGCTAAGAAATATCGTCTCACGAGCGCAACTATAGTATTGTAATATCTAATACCCTAAAAATGGAAAAATGTTCTATTTATACTAAGCTGGAAAAACTGGACAAAATTGCCCCTGCGGGTCAGTGCGGACCGCACAAAATGGTGTGCGGCCGCACTAGGCTCTTGACTCTGAAAAATCAACTCTCTGAACCCAGGCTCCACGGACCGCAGAGAATGGGCTGCAGCCACGGAGGCATCTAGCGCGGTCCGCACAAACATGACCACGGACCGCACAGGCTTGAACCTTGGCACTTGACATCTCTCTGAAGTTTGCTTCTGCGGACCGCATAAAATGGTAGTGCGGCCGCGGTGTCTTCAGTGCGGGCCGCACAATATCTACTGCAGCCGCACTGCTTTGATGCCTTAAAATCCAGGTCTCTGAATCTCCCTAGTGCGGACCGCACAAAGTGTAGTGCAACAGCACTAGGCCTGTTTGTCCTGAGTTGTCTTGTCTTTGGTACTTGTGCAGGTTTCACTCCTTTTTGAGCCGATCTTTGACATCTCGTCACTTTGTTGATCAAACCTATAATCAAGCACAACTTATGAGCCTTTTGGGACTATTTTGTAAGAATTTATAATCAAAGCTTAAGCAAGAAGGAGCATGAAACACGTCAAAATCCCTAGTTATCAACTCCCCCAAACTTAAGCTATTGCTTGTCCTCAAGCAAACAAAATAAGACCCACCCCTTAAGGGAAAACCCAAGAAATTTTCAGCTTTCCTAAAGCAAACTCAACTAGCATCAATTGGGACTAACAATTGCCCTCGACACACATGAGTCATTAACAATATTTAACCTTTGAAAAATCATGGATCAAGTGCGACACAAAAACATCAAGAGTTGACTCAAGACATCAAAGAACTCTTTTCAATTACTTTGGTCATTGTGGAACCCAAACTCACACATCCTCAACTCTCCCTTAGCAAACCTCACCTTTATAATATTGGCACACAAAACGAGGTTATTGGAAATTCACTCATCTCTCTCAAGGAAAGGTCACAAGTCCGGCTCTAAGTACCATATGCTTGCCCCTTATGTAAGTATCCACTAATGTAAGCTTCATTCGACTCAAGATCATATAGGGCTTGTGTGGAGTCACTGTGAAGGCTTTTGGTTTAGGGTAGGACAAATTTTTGTTCTAGTGGGTTCCATCTTCCCTTAAGCACTTCTTTTGATTCATTTGGCACAATTTCACTTGACTCTTTGAGTCATTTCACTTCTTTCTAAGGAGGTAGAGAGACACATTGTCACTCTTTCCTATGCATTTCAAACCTTTTCTCCTTTTTTCAAGTTTCCACACCTTTCATTCTTTGCTTTTCTTGAATCCCTTTTTATTCTTTTTCACATTGAACATTCTTTTTGACTTTTTTCTTTTCTTTCTTCTTCATTGCCTTTCCTTTTCTTCATTTTTGTGCCTTTTTGCCACTTTGTTGCAATCCTCGTCTCTCCCCCCAAACTTATACTTTTGCCATGTGCTAATGGAAAGATCGGGTGCCAAGAGAGGGTATCTTTTTGAACGGGTATAGGCTTGTATCATGGTTCTTAAAAGAAAAAGGTCTAAGGCTCAAAAGGGTTAACTAGGGATCATATCACTGGTAGGCTATGGAATTGTTCAAACTATCAATTGGATCAAGGAGAGCCTATAATCATGTCTTAAGTCAAAATTCACCTAGGATTTCGCCTCAACAGACATTCAGGGAAAGTTCTAGACCAATGGCTCGGGACTTGGACTTGCAATTCAATTACTCACCACACAAGCTAAGGGATTGCTAAAGACATAGAGTCGGGGGCCCACAACGACCTTAGATACGATTTGAGCACACAATGGTCCCGAAAAATCACTTGATGATTATCGGCCAACGCAAGAGTCTCAAGGTCACAACTTTCACCATCCTAAACACAACAATTTGTTTTTGACCATAGGAGCAAAGGAAAATGTTCTAGGTCCAAGTGAAGCTTTGCTTGAGGTACCCTTAACTACTAACTACTAAAAACCAAAAAGAAAAAGAAAAACGGACTCAAACCCTTAAGAAGATTGTCACGCCATCCATCATTGGGAAGAGCCATCCGGTTCACAGAACACTCCACCTTTGGAAAGAACCGTGGCATTAAGAAAACCAAAGGCTTATTGAAAACTCCGAAAACAAAAAGCTACGAATCACAATTAAGAGGCTAAAAACGAAAAATTTTGCGGAAAATAGAATAAATATATACAAGAGGGGATTTGAATATACAACGGGGGATGAATATATATAGTATGATGTAACTTTATATACAGAGCAAAAGTGAAATAAAAGTGCGATAATATCAAATTATAGACAGACCAAATGTGAAAAGTCAAGAAAGCATAAAAATATCAATATACACAGTCATCCACAAAAATGTAGGGCTCACCCCCTCAAATGAAAGCTGGCATTGTCCCGAATGCCAACTAGTCTAAATAAGCACCAAAAACATAGAAAAAGGATATAGAAGACTCCCTAAGTATGCATCATGGGTGGTCCCTAGGTCCTTTGTGTGCTCGGGAACCTCAGACTGGTTCCTGGTGGTCTGCTCTGCTTCTACTGGGACCTGGGCCTGGACCTGGAGAGGCTCTGGAACTGGTACATCCTGTGGCTGACTGGAGGAAGCCTCCGGTGGGTCCGCCAACCGGATGATGGCATCATCTGCTCTAGGGATCGTCCTCCTCCTCTTCGGAGGCCTCTGGGTCTGCTCCGGCTGTGGATGAGCTGCTGGGACTGGATCATCAAGCAACAAGTCCAAAGGCAGCTGGTCTGCCTTCAATCTATCAACGCCTGCCCGTAGCTCCTTTACGGACTCCTTGGAGGCCCGTATCTTCCGCAACTTCCTATGGTCCTTAGCAAGCTCGTTGAGAGCCTTGCTATGTGAATCCACTGCCTTTGAGAGCGCAACTTGAGTGGCGAGGATCTTCTTCTGGTTCTCAAGTATCTCTTTGAGCGCATCCTCGATCGACTGGGGTACCTGTGGGGCTGGGGGAGCTGACTGAGCCGGTACAGTAGTAGTCAATGTGGACAACTTGGACGAGGCAGTCTGCATCCAGTTGTTTATACTTAGCAAGGCCTGGCTCAGCCGGTGGGCAGTGATGGGATAGGCCTGGCTAGATGGGATCTCCGGGCCTGCTGATGTGGAAGGGCCAGGAGGAATGGCTGAAGATGTGGAAGGTCCGGGAGGCATATCAGCAGAAATGGAGGTAGGCTCAGCAGGGACCTCTACCACAACTGGATCTTCAGACTGGCCAGTTGGGGCAGTAGTAGGGGCTTTGTAGTTCTTGTCCTTGGGGTTGTCATTTCCCTTGTAGGGCTTCTTGTCCACCTCCAAGTCCCAAAAGTACATAGTGAGGGTGCTAGGGAAAGGGCAGTTCTGGTCGTGCTCTTCTCCCACTAACGAGATAATGTGGGACATCACATTCCCCACATTTATGGGGTATCCCGCCATAATCGAAGCAACCAAAATAGCCCGGTGGAGAGGAAGGGCCTGGTCATGTGTAGTAGGATCCAACCGGCTGCAAACAAATGTCTCCCAACCCCTCGCCTCAAAGTTCAAGGTCCTCCACAATATTTTGACCCCAGCAGTCAACCTATCAGGAATGGTACCTGGGATTACCAGGTACTGAGATAACCATGGCTGGACCTCCTCGCCCATCTCCAACTTCGCCATATACAAAGTTTCATCCTCCTCATTGAAGCCCAAGTATTTGTTGAGGTATTTCCTATCAAACAACACTGTCTTATTGCGAACCTTGGTCACTTTGGAGCCATTTTTGATGTGGACTACATTGCAAAAGAACTCTTTGACCATGTGTTCGTTAGCGTCCACACAGTCATCTAAAAAGTACTCCAACCCACTCTAGTTCTGAACTGTCTCTGCACATCAGGGTTGTGGGGTAATAGATCTTTGTCAATGAAACTCCGCTCCGGTATCAACTTTCTCAACGGCCACCACTTATTAAACTTGTAGTACGCCACCTGGCTCACAAACCTATCCTCCCAAATATCGGGCTTTCTAGTTCGGGCAATGCCTCCCACTTGAGGGTCACCACCTTCAGCTATCTCCTCATCTCCCTGTACCTCCTCCTCACCTCCGTCTGCACTCTCCCCGGATAATGAAGCTGTGGGGGAGGTGGAGTATTCGCCACTGTCGGCTGCTGAGCCCTCAGACGACTCAATGGGAACATGCTCTGGTGCTTGGGCAGTGGGCGATGGTGGAGGGGTATCTCTTAGCCTAAATCTCTCCTGCCAGTCTTCAATATATTCTGGCACGGAGTCTGAAGAAATTTCCCTGGATGGTTGATACTCACTCCCCGAGGAATGGGAAGCATCTCTGTTTGCAGCTTTGATAAGTTTCCTGGTCTTTTTTATGTTTTCCCGAGCTTGGGGAGTAAGTTTTATCATCTTCTTCTTTCCTCCCCGGGAGGGTTCTCCTTTTCCTGGTTGTTTTGAGCCTTTTCTCACCATTGTCTGCAAACATCATTCAATGTATTTGTTAGTATCAATCAAGGCAGTTCAAGTTATTGCAGCAGAACAAATTGTAGAACAGAAACACAGTGTTGCAGATAGTTGCAGCAATTGCCCAGTGCGGACCGCACAAAATGGTAGTGCGGCCGTACGGGGACCATCGCGGACCGCACAGAGACGAACGCGGTCCGCACAAGTGACGGGGTTCCAAAACATAGCCTTTGAATCTCATCAGTGTGGACAGCACAAAAGCAACTACGGCCGCACTGGGGCACCGCGAACCGCACCGAATTGACCGCGGTTCGCACAGGGTGCCCAGACTTGGCACTAAACTAGGGTTTCCAAATTTTGCTTTTAAGTTCAAATTTTTTCCTAATTAGAGTCCCTAATTGATTACCTAGTCCATTATACTCACTAAGTCCACATGAATCATCATTTAAACTAACTTAACCTAAAAATCGAACTAATTACGGGAAGAAGAAGAACTATAATCTAAGAAAAATGAAAATAAAATGAAATTATACAATTAAACAAAGAAAAATTGAGTGAAAAGTTACCAGATATAGAGATGAAATGAGCTGATTAACTCCAAAAGTTAATTACGAGAAGAATAGGCTATGAACAGTGCTTTTTCTTAGTGTGAGAGTGAAGGGTTCGAAAAGGGTAAAAGGAGGCCCTCAGAGACTATTTATAGAAAAAGTCCTGGGGCCCATTCTCACCTACCAGTGCGGACCGCACAAAATGGACCGCGGTCCGCACTGGGCTATTATGTTCAAGTCCAACTCAGTAACCCACCGCGGTCCACACAAAAAGGACCGCGACCGCGGTGGTCCATCGCGGACCGCACCAAATCAACCGCGGTCGCGGTGGCAAACTTTAGAGAGCAATTTTTGTCACCCTTTACCAGTGCAGACCGCACAAAATGGTAGTGCGGCTGCACCGGAAACTTCAGAGACCTGTGCAATTTTTCAATTATGTCCTGCACTGCATCAACTCAATCCTGTAACATCTCACAACTAGTTAGCCCAAAAATCAATCCTATACT
>NW_017679356.1:11341-17180 GCF_001879085.1 Nicotiana attenuata
TTCAGAGACCTGTGCAATTTTTCAATTATGTCCTGCACTGCATCAACTCAATCCTGTAACATCTCACAACTAGTTAGCCCAAAAATCAATCCTATACTACAAATAAAATCAAAGAAAAACACATGGGTTTCCTCCCAAGAAGCGCCTGATTTAATGTCGCGGCACGACGCATGTTACCATCCAATCATTTGAAATGAACAACAGCCACCACATGGCTATCATCAAACTTCCCAAGATAATGCTTGACACGGTGCCCATTCACTCGAAAGACTTCACCATTTTTGTTTTTCAAATCAAGAGCACCAAAAGGGGTCAACAACACAACTTCAAACGGTCCACTCCATTTTGATTTAAGCTTTCCCGGAAACAGACGTAACCGAGAATTAAACAAGAGAACCAAATCACCAACCTTGAACTCCTTTCCACGAGCATATTTATCATGAAGGTACTTCATCTTGTCCTTATACAAGGACGAACTAGAGTAGGCATGGAACCGGAATTTATCAAGTTCATTGAGTTGTTCAATACGAAGATTAGCAGCTATATCCCAATCAAGATTCAACTTCTTCAAGGCCCACATGGCCTTATGCTCCAACTCCACTGGTAGATGACATGCTTTCCCAAACACCAACCGGTACGGTGACATACCATTCGGGGTCTTGTACGCGGTCCGTTAAGCCCATAGAGCATCATCTAACTTTTTAGACCAATCGGTCCTATTGGCATTGACAGTTTTGGACAAAATGTTCTTGATCTCCCTGTTAGACACTTCAACCTGGCCACTTGCTTGAGGATGATAAGGCGTAGACCCTTTGTGGGTGACACCATACTTGAAAACCAAGGCATCAAAAGCTCTATTACAAAAATGCGATCCTCCATCACTAATAATTGCCCGAGGTATACCAAACCTTGTGAAAATGCTCTTCTTCAGAAATGCCACTAGCTTCATTGTTGGGCAAGGCCACGGCCTCAACCCATTTTGACACATAATCAACCGCTACAAGAATGTAAGTGTTACCACACGAGCTAACAAAAGGGCCCATAAAATCGATACCCCATACATCAAAGATATCAACTTCAAGAATTGTGTTTAGAGGCATCTCATCTTTCTTGGAAATCCCGCCCGCTCGTTGACATTGATCACATCTTTTTACTAGATCACTTGCATCTTTGAACAAGGTTAGCCAATAAAAACCACAACTCAGAACTTTTGAAGCCGTCTTCACCCCTCCATGATGGCCACCATAGGGGGAGGAATCACAAGCCTCTAGAATGCTAAATTGCTCCTCCTCAGGTATACACCTCCGGATGACTCCGTCGGTGCAAATCTTGAACAAGTATGGCTCGTCCCAATAGAAGTCCAAACTATCACGTTTGAGCTTCTTCCTTTGGTTAGAAGGGAGCTCACACGGGATGATGCCAGTCACAAGGATATTAGCAATGTCCGCAAACCATGGTATATCACACATCGACACAGAAAGTAGTTGCTCATCGGGGAATGTATCGTTGATCTCTAGGCCATCACACGGCCTACCCTCCTCCTCCAAGCGGGACAAATGATCCGCCACTTGGTTTTCACTACCTTTCCGATCCACTATTTCTAAATCAAACTCTTGAAGAAGTAACACCCATCGAATCAACCTTGCCTTGGAGTCTTTCTTTGTCATCAAATACCTAAGGGCGGCATGGTCGGTGTGCACTATGACTTTGGCTCCCATAAGATATGGTCAAAATTATTCCATGGCGAACACAATAGCCAACAATTCCTTCTCCGTCATCGTGTAGTTCCTTTGAGCCTCATTCATAGTCTTGCTTGCATAGTACGCTGGATGAAACATTTTGTTCACTCTTTGACCCAAAACTGCCCCAACCGCAACATCGCTCGCGTCGCACATGAGCTCAAAAGGCAAGCTCCAATTGGGTGCGGTAATGATCAGGGTAGTGGTCAACTTATGCTTAAGAAGTTCAAAGTCCTCCATACATTTATCATCAAACACAAACTTAGCATCTTTCTCTAGCAACTTGCAAAGAGGATTCACTACCTTCGAAAAATCCTTGATAAATTGCCGGTAGAACCCTGCATGCCCAAGAAAACTCCTCACCCCCTTGACAGAAGTGGGGGGAGGAAGCCTTGAAATTACCTCTATCTTGGCTTTGTCTACTTCAATCCCATGCTTTGAAATTTTGTGGCCTAACACTATGCCCTCTTCAACCATGACGTGGCATTTTCCCAATTTAGCACTAGATTGGTGTCTTCACACCGGGCCAAAACTCTATCCAAATTACCCAAACATTCTTCAAATGAATCACCAACCACACTAAAATCATCCATAAATACCTCCAAAATATCTTCAACCATGTCGGTGAAAATAGCCATCATGCATCGTTGGAAGGTCGCCGGAGCATTGCACAACCCGAACGGCATCCGAGAGAAATCAAATGTACCATATGGGCAGGTGAATGTGGTCTTCTCTTGGTCCTCCGAAGCAATTAAAATTTGATTATAACCCGAATATCCATCCAAAAAGCAATAAAAGGCTCGCCCCGCAAGGCGATCAAGCATTTGGTCAAGGAATGGCAAGTGGTAAGTATTCCCGCCTGTCACGTGGGTGACCCGGGTTCGATCCCCGGCAACGGCGCCAAAAAGTGATTGCTGCCAACTCAACACAACTAATAAGTAGCGAGAGAGGGTCGCAATAGCTTTTACCCAATTTTTGGGTCGGGATCGAATCCACAGAGAGCTAGGATTAGAATCGAGTATCTATTTAGCTTAGGATTGAGTATGTGCTCTTAATTGGTCTTCTATTCATTTTTGGGTTTTCTTTATATTCTACTATGATCAAACTACAAATTATAATTGCAACTAAATTAAACTAAGAGTAAATTGCTACAAGTTATATCTAATGGTTTAAAAGGCACTAGGGTAGTGACTTTCACCTAGGTGGCTAATTGACGGGTAATTGCATCTAAGGCACGATTGACATGATTGGGGAAATATGTTATAACTGTTGCTCGATACTACCCACTCTACACCTCTCGGTAGAAAGAGTGGTTTTGCCCAACTGACTCTCTCAAGACCAATTAGGTATGCATATTTGCCCAAGCAACTAGGGTTCAAGTAGGGTAATTACTCTCTCGAGGTTTAACCCTTTAATTGGGACTATCAAATCTCTTGAGTCCATCCCAATTCCTTGTTGAGTTAATTTTTGAGACTTAGGTTCTCTTTCTCAAGAAGAGCCTAAGTCAACTTAGCACAAACTAGTGTTTGCAACCACTAATTCATTAATTAAACCATAAAATTGACTCAAATAACAAACACTCATAGTCAATCTAACCTTAAATCACAACACCCATCAATTACCCACACTAGAGTTGAGCCACAACCCTAGCTAATGGGCCTAGCTACTCATGCTTGAAGAGAAAATCAGAGAAATAGATGAAGAGAAAGACATATTAATTAATTACTAAAGTAAATACAAGGTTTCAATGGTTAAAACCACGTAAAGATGCCAAAAATGGCTGAGAAATATAGTCTCACGAGCGCAGCTACAGTATTGTAATATCTGATACCCTAAAAATGGAAAAATGTTCTATTTATACTAAGCTGGAAAAACTAGACAAAATTGCCCCTGCGGGGTCAGTGCGGACCGCACAAAATGGTGTTCGGCCGCACTAGGCTCTTGACTCTGAAAAATCAACTCTCTGAACCCAGGCTCCGCAGACCGCACAAAATGGATTGTGGCCGCGGAGGCATCTAGCGCGGTCCGCACAAACACGACCGCGGACCGCACAGGCTTGAACCTTGGCACTTGAGATCTCTCTAAAGTTTGCTTCCGTGGACCGCATAAAATGGTAGTGCGGCCGCAGTGTCTTCAGTGCGGGCCTACAATATCTACTGCGGCCGCACTGCTTTGATGCCTTAAAATCCAGGTCTCTGAATCACCCTAGTGCGGACCGCACAAAGTGTAGTGCGGCCGCACTAGGCCTGTTTGTCCGGAGTTGTCTTGTCTTTGGTACTTGTGCAGGTTTCACTCCTTTTTGAGCCGATCTTTGACATCTCATCACTTTGTTGATCAAATCTGCAATCAATCACAACTTATGAGCCTTTTGGGACTATTTTGTAAGAATTTATAATCAAAGCGTAAGCAAGAAGGAGCATGAAACACGTCAAAATCCCTAGTTATCATGCAACCCTGCAACAAACCTCCGCACCCTCTCTGCGTTAGTAGGAAGTATCATCAATGCATGGCGGGATAGCTCAGAAAACCTCGCCTCGTAATCGGTCACAGATATCTAGCCGTGCTCTAGCTGCTCAAACTGATACCGCAGCTCTTCCCTCCCAGAGAGTGGAATATACCTGTCCAGAAACAACTGTGTGAACTCACTCCAAGTGATAGGAGGAGAACCTGCTGGCCTGCCCAGAACATAAGACTGCCACCATCTGCGGGCCCTGCCCTCAAGCTGAAAAGTAGTGAAGTCAACTCCATGCGACTCCAATATCCTCATGTTGTGCAGCCTGTCCCTGTACCTGTCAATGAAGTCCTGGGCATTCTCATGATGCTCGCCCCCGAAAACCGGAGGGTGAAGCCTAGTCCATCTATCCAATAACTTCTGCGGATCGCCATCTGCAGCTGGCCTGGGCTGGGCCGCCACTGCAGTAACTGGCTGGCCCCCATCTACGGGTAGTGCACCCGGAGTCTGATACACTACAGCTGCATGTCCAGGAGCCTGAGCAGTAGGGGTATGTGATCCCCCTCCTGCTTGTGAGGTAGCTGGATTTGCTGGAAATAAACCAGCCTGAGTCATAGAATCCATGACCGAAGCATACGGCCCATAACCTCCTGAAATCCCGATGCTGTCATAAAGTCTGTCGGGGTGGGCTTAGCTGCGGGCACCTCGCCCTGCTCCTCGATAATAGGATCTCCCACAAGATCTGCTAGTGGTACTACTGGAATAACTCTGGGACGCCCTCGTCCCCTACCACGGGCCGGTGCCCTCCCCCGGCTCTGCCTCGGCCTCGAGCAACGGGGGGAGCAGCTCCGCCCGGGTTTGGAACATCAGTCGTGCGTGTCCGCACCATCTGTGAGAGAAAAGAGAGGGAAATTTAGTATACCAACCACTGCACGATGGGAATGAATAAAGAGTAGTTCTTCCTAATACCCTATAGCCTCTCGAAGATAAATACAGACGTCTCCGCACCGATCTACAAGACTCTATTAGGTTTGCCCATGACTTGTGAGACCTACGTGAACCTAGCGCTCTGATACCATGTTCACGACCCATTTCTGAGAATAGGTCGTGATGGCGCCCAACACCATTGCCGGGCAAGCCAACGCGGAAGATGCTAATTAAACTTTCATTTAACTTTACCCCGAAATAGTTGGAATAATTCTTTAAGTCGAAATAAAATCAGAAATGATTAATAAAGTCATAATAATCATACAACCCCAAAAATGTTACCGTCTACTAATGTGTGTGCCAAAACCTGGTGTCATAAGCTGTGGCCAACTAGTAGAATATACAAAAGGATCATACTATCCTATTGCCCGAAACAGAATAGACAGCAAAATACATAAGGAAGACTTCTTCAGGCTGCGAACGGCATGGAAGGAAAAGCAGCTCACCGTAGAAACCTCGGGTCCGCTCAGGGATACGCACCAGACTGATAGCCAGATACACCTGCCTCAGATCCTGTACAATTAAGTACAGAAGTGTAGTATGAGTACATAAACAATATGTACCCAGTAAGTATCCCGTATAATCTTGAATAAGTAGAGACGAGAGGTCGACTTGACACTTACTAGGGTCAAATAATATAACAAGGTATTTATGCTAAGCA
>NW_017679357.1:0-17177 GCF_001879085.1 Nicotiana attenuata
TTTCCACGTGGTTAAAAATAAAAAAAAAATCTCTGATGTTCTTTTTATTTTCACTCTTAAGCCAAATCTTCCGTGCAAACGATACTTAATAAGTACATCTTAGAAGAAAACTAGGTCTTTTAGTGCGAAAATTGGAGTGGTACCCACACAAAATCACCCCCCCCCCCTGTGTGGTCATTGAGTCTTAAAGAATAAGATAGTAGGAACGGTCAAACCATTAGGTAATTTATCCCAGAAACAGGTTATACTTGAAATAAAGGGCTTAACACCTTAGGAGAAGATCAACGCATGAGATGACAACTTGGGAACTGGGAATAAAGCCGATGGGGGGAGAGGCAATCTTGGCAAGTTGGGTCATGAAGAGAAACTCTCAAAGTGAAGATAAGGGGAAAAAAAAACACTTCTATGTATTCTAATATGAGGATTTACTATTGGAAGGTAAGGGAGAAAACTATTCCAGGAAATGTAGATTATTAACTAGATTCAATCACTTTGACACATGAATTTGAATCTGCTTTGGCCGATGAAGATTAAGAATTATTTTCTTGAAAGAAGACAGGTTGAAGAAGGAGAGATTCTGACAAGGACAAATGAGGTATGGGTTGTTTTCTACCAGTTCACATGACTAGAGGGAAAGAGGCAAAATCACTGAACCTAATCAGGGAATCCAAGAATATTGCTACCCTTTAGACTTGGCTATTAACTGCAGTTGGGGAAAACATTAACTGCACCCTAAAATTTGACAATGAGAGGACAAACCATGAAGACTGGATCCCCCAAAAAAGGAGAGAAGCTTGCCTCCTCAGAATTTGTGAAGGTGCAGAGCAAAAGAATTTTGGATAAGATGATGTAGTGGCTATGCATCACTATGGGGATCTTCGAAGAATACATTGCAGAGAGCGGGTGGGGAGGGGAAAAGTGTCTTCAAGACGGTACAGAACTTCATAAAACAAGAGCTTCCGAGGAAAACAGACCAAAATGAGGGAATCTCCTACAATTGGTACACGGCTGGTAAGACTGACCATGATAAACATACAAAACTGCCCCTACAATGGGCGAATGAACTTGAGCGGTGAAGAAAGAAAGAGCTGAAAAAGGAAGGAACAAGAAGAAAGAAGGAACATGGATTCAACAGAAGAAAAAATCAAAGGTTACCAAGGCTATGGTTGCTTGATTGGGGAGAACCTCAGATGAAGGACTCAGAAGAAGCTGCGAGGAGTGAGCAAGACTAATGGCCATTCCCGGAAACATGAAATAGAATCAGATATTGGAACAAAAGGCTACGATAATTCTTCAATTAGCTCAAATATGAGATTAAATTCTTGTCTAAACGAAAGGTCTGGCTGAGTTATCATAGACTCATTGATAGAAGTCTTGAGATAATTAATAATGTATAATGAGAGAGAAGTTCTGTCGAGGGAATGTGTATTCTTAAAAAGCAATAAATGTTAAAAGCCATAAGCGTCAGGGCGAAAATACGATTGATGACAACAATGCTGAAGTTGAAGAACCAGTTCTTGAAACTTGACAACAATGCCTAAGAGTTAGTTCTGAAAAACTAAAACTGAAATTCAGAACAGGAAAAAGAAGCATCTGGAAGATCAAACTAACCAGAGTACAGTACTCGACCATAGAGAAAATTTTGGAAAAAAATAATGAAAGATGCAATTATACCAAGAAAGATTGATCATTAAAGTCTGAATGAAGCATCCATGCAAGTAACATGAAGATTGACTAGACAATGAAGCGAAAATTCTGAAACTAGCATAGCCTCATCTGCAGCTGAACTAGCTTACCTTTACAGTGAAGCCTGCAGTATACAAAAGATGGACTTGGCTATGGGACTCTAAAGCTCCAAAATGAGGATCAAAAAGCAGTCACTCTTACCTTCCTGAAAAATAAATCTGCACACATTGTGGTAAGACTCGGCCATTAACAAATATGAATTGTAATAAAAAAGGCATGTACAAAGAAAGAAAACAAAAGGCCTTTGTTCAAGAAAGCGACAAGTTGCTCAGTTTTAGTTGGGCAAGAATAGGAATCTAATTCATCCTATTTACCATGAAAGGTGACCCAAATAGTTTGGGATCCTAGAGTACCACCTGATTTCCTTTTGCAGGTTCCAACTGAAAGGATGAGCCAAGTATAATGATATATATGGAGTAGTGGCTCGCTCAAAACATATGACTGGGGACAAGGGACCGAGTTCTATTCTCACTGAGGACCTAAAGGGAGAATGTGCTCTTTGGTAATGGAAAAAGAGGGTGATCATCATGGGGCTTGAAAAGGTAGCAAATTCCAGGATTCTTTTCTATTTAGAGACATGTCTACCTCATATATGGCTTCTGATAATACATGCACCAATAGTATGTACAGTTTAACAATTAGTGTTGAACAAGGAGAGTAACTCTTGTGGCATTTCTACCTCAGCCAATGATTTGTGATAACCTTATCAATCTTGACAAGAATTAGTTTTTGCATGGATAGAAGTGTTAACAACTAATTATTTGTAATTTCGTCACATCTCTTGTCCAGAAAATGAACTCACTTGTTAAAGTGTTGGTTAAGTGATCCTCGTCCTGTGGCACCAAAAATAGACTGATCATGTAATCCTGAAATAGCTAAAACAAATTAGTCTCTCCAAGACTTGGTTATAGGGTACCCTAATATCAAATGTTAAAAGGAAGACCAGAAGTTTGTGAGGATGTGCAAGGGGAAGCAGGTAAAGTCATCCTTCCAATGCACAAGAAGAATTGGTAAGCTTGCTCCAAGATAGCTGGACTGGTTCAAAATTTATGGAATCTATGTGTCCAAATGAGAACATGAGCAGAGGTGGGAAAGAAATATGTAATGTGTAGCCTATTTATATGACATATTCTGACGATTCACCTGGATTTTATTATCTAACTTCCAAAGATGAAAGCATTGACGATGTTGTTCTGGCGAGTTTGTTAGCGTTGACCACATCGAGAAGACAATGTTTAGGAAATCAACTTGATCCATTAGGGTTCTGATCAAATGGGAACTGCTAGTATCTTGAAAAGCTTTAAATAGTTTGTTTGAGAGTTCTGTGTATGAAAATGCGCATAGATCAACTTCTCTCACGCTAGATCCACAGCAAAATGGCAGTAATGTGTAGAAAGGAAAAAAAATAGAGACTCTTAGGATATGGCTAGAGAACAATGTACTATCTAGCAAAATTGGCCTCACAGTTCTCTGGCAGAGCTGTATACACTGCATGTTAGCATCAAAAATAGATGCATGGACCAGCACCTCTTAGTAGAGGAGAAGAAACTCCCTATGAGAGTTACTTAACATTGAGAAACACAGGAGAATATGTTCCCTCACTTTATGGGCATTTGGTTTGCAAAGTGTCATGTGCACGATAATAGGAAGAGCTCCTATGAAGTTTTGACTCCCGAAGGATTAGTGATTTGAGGGAGCTATTTTGGGATATTCTCTCATAAGTAAAAGCTTTATAGTATCTTAATAAAAGAAACTCCATGATTGTAAAGAAAGTGTGCTGTAAGTATTATTGATGAAAGTCTTAAACATTCTCTTCTTGAGCAGGACATATGGAACCATCGAACGATAAAGCCATTAGACTGGTTCAAGAGTAAGACTTATGTGAAGCAATCAATTCAATCAAAAGTTGACAACCGTCACTAGAAGAGAACAAGTTGATGGACCACGGTTCTTCCCTTAACAGGTGAACCGTGACACGGTGGAGGAGGTATGCATAGATGGATTGTTGAAATGTGAATCATTGAAGGACGCTGTTTCGTTGTAAGCGCTGTTCCTGCACATTACTCAAATGCTGAAACATCCAGCAGAAGCCAGTATGGTTGATAAAACCTCACAAGTACAAAGTTTCATCACATTGAGAACATTTCTCACCGATCCAACATCTGGAGTCAAAAAAGATCCAAATTAAAGAGATCTGTGTGTCTTTTAGAATGCTTTCTTATCTTTCATTGAACCGTAAATATATTGTTGAGGGCTACTTTGAGGATCGTGTGTGTAAATTTGCATTTATGCAGGAATGCACATTGGGTAACACTGAACTCAGTTTGAAAGAAGTCAAGTTGGTCACCGTTAGTTTCGCAGTCAGAGTGCTCAAGGGCAGATCAGTCGATTGGTACAAAGTGGGTCCGAGTCTTATGGAAAAATTGATAGTTTGAGAAGATTGGACACTTGTTACAATTTGAACTTGACAAGGTCAAGAGTTGGTATGATCTTAAGGTTGATTATCTTGGAAAGCCGAAGAGGAGGGAATAGACTATGATGAGACATTTATGCCTCACAGTTTGCTTAAATAGACTGAGGGTGTAGGCAATCAGACTTCCCATCATGAGCCTTCATGGCATGCACCATATTGGAATTGCACTCTTCATCGAAATGATGTCAAAAGTTCCTTCCGTGAATGGGGCTACTTAAAAAGGAAGAAGTGTTTGTAGAAACAAACCGCCTTGCATTGGGTTGGGAAAGCAAAGAATGTCCTTGAACCATGGTGTACAATGTCTGAGACAAGGCTCTACTATGGACAAATTCAATGACAGGTGCACCAATGAGTCTGGTTATGAAAGACTGTCGTACATGTTACTATCTTTTTGATTTTGCATTTGGTATAAGAGAGGTAAATTTTAGATAGTACCTCTATCTTTAAGTGGTAAAATGGTTTATGTTGTAACCTTTTCTTTTGTTATATTTTTTTTTTTTTTCAAATTTATGTACTGATAACATAATCTTTGGGCCACAACTGACAGAGCATAAGCAAAAGATTATTGCAAAAAAAACTAGTGAGGTAAGTGAGTTTCGACATATGTGACAGATGGATTGGGCTGAGCTTAACTTCTTCTGGGTTGCAGATCTCAAACAATAGCCAAATTGATACCATGATTTATCAGAAAGAAGTAACCAATAGAACTATATCTCAATGAATTAAATAGGAAGGATTGCTAAAGAAAATAGTGATGTCACACTCCTATTGCAACTGACACTCAAATTAGATTGATGAACCTGGTCCATACTCAGTTGATCAGAAGCTGTATAGGGGTTATGATTGGCTTCACCTGTTTTTGTATCTTACTGCATTGAAACCTTGATGATGGCCATTGTTTCAGTGTTAGGGCTTTGTGCTCTGTTGTTGGAAAATGCCATTAAAGAGTTCTACATTTCTGACAGCTGTCAAGAGGATATTGAGATATCTGTAAAGGACCTACTGAATTGTGTCTTGGTCCCATAAGGTAGTAATTTTAATGTCCATTGTACGGGATATGCTGATGCTGATTATCGCAAGGTTTCCTAGTGAGTAAAAAACCAGACACCTTTCAGGTATGAGCGACACTTCCTTGGTTCATTGTTTATATCCATGGAGCTACCCAAGCAAGCAAAGATCGAGATAGCTCTATCTACTGTGATTGCTGAGTTATGGTAGCTCAGGCTTGCTTGTTGTGCAAATTACTATTGGATCAAACAATAAATTGGTAGATTTGGATTGAAGTGGATGACATTACGCAATATTTTTGTGATAACATAGTGCTTAAAGTATGACTAAAGAACCCTTGTCATCATAAAAAGGGAACAAGCACATGGTTGTGATGTTAAATGAGCCCACTTCTGAGAGATATATTATGAGAATGGATTAATTCAATATGAATTGCTGTATGCTGGTTCTGATAAACACGAATAGCTGACATTCTTTTTCACTCAAAGCAACTGAATAGGGGAAACTTTGAATAAGGAACGGTTGGAATTAGGTGATTGATAAGCGATCACTAAAAGGATAGTTCAGCAATGAAAAAAAATAAATGAATATGTAAAAAATAAAATTCAACATTTTGGTTTAGAAAGTATCTGACCTTTATGTAAATAATCTTGAACAATATTCTTAACTCGTTTCAGTCTCAATATCTTCTAATTTCAGTAGTAATCTCCTGTGACTGTGTGGTTATATTTAATTCAGTGATCTCTTTACAAATGTTATTTTTTTTTCTATTCTGAATATTAGGTGAGATGCATAATCAAGGAAAGTTCTACTGGATGAACCACTGGTTCTTCCAAAAATCGTGGCTCATGAGGAAAAGGGTAAGGGTATTGTTTCTAATACTATTGCACAATTAGATAAAATACAATATTTTAATTATGACGCAGAAGTCCTACATCTAAACCAAAACTCCTAAAAATTATGAACCGTTGCTGCAGTTGAATACCAAGTTTCAATTCTCCTAGAATTCTAAAGGAAACGGTGACTATTTTTTAAAACCAAGTCGTCACCAGCATTTTCACTAAAATCAGACGGAGTTTAAAGGGATTAGGACTCTTGATTGACTCACTTGCAAAAGGCTGCTGCACTTTAAATACAATCTCCACATACTGCCTCATTCTTAGTCCATAACTCGTAATTATGCCTTAAAACTCCATTTATCATTCTTTCTCTCTAAAATCTCCAAAAATTCCCCAAAAATTCTTCCAGAAATTCTTCACAATGACTAACTTCCTCCTAGAGAAATCCAGGAACTCCCCATCAGTAATCACCTATCACAGCCCTCATCTGCACCTCCTAGCGGTAATCCTAAACCAAGATTTCAGCGTTGCAAAAATATGTTGGCAAGAAAGACTGTGGACGTAGTGCTCTGCCGAAACGGCTCTAAACGAAAATGAGAGCCAGCCAGAAAAAGGAGAGCTCTGAAAGAGATCATCTGACTCGAGTTCTGAGTCTGAAGCATTTGTTTCTGCATAGCGATGGAGAAGAAGATGGGTCTTCTGACTCAGACAAGAAATCAAGAAAACCCTAGGGAGTATACATGTCTATGTTTTTTCTCGCATGTAGTGAGAAGGTGGACAGTAGGTTTTGTGTGGTGGGTTCTGTGAGAGATGTAATTGAGGGAGAGTCGAGTAGGAAGGAAAAGAAAAAGAAAGATAAAATTCTTGCTATTTGTGGAGGAACAGAGGAGAGTGGCAACAAGCCAGGGGGAAGTGAAACTGGGGAGGCTGCTGAAGGCCTAGTACACCTGAGTGAAGCAACAGGATGAACTGGTTCATCTTGTGGAAGAACCTTAGCTGACATTCTGAAGAAGTTAGGGGAAAGTTATGATCCCAAGAAGCGCAAAGCTTGCTTTTCAAAAGGCTCCAACTGCCTCTAAGCCAATAAAGAATGAGGCAAGGTGTTCATCTCTAAGTCTACTGTCCCTCCGTCCAAAAATGAAATAGACTAGAAAGCAGAGAAAAGCAAAGTGAGGCCGAGTTGCAAAAAGCCTTAGAGCGCCAAGAAAAAGAAGAAGGAAAAACGAAAAGCTAAAGTTGTGGCAAAGTTCTGTGGCTGCAGAAAGAAGATGAGGAGGAGATGGATTGGTCCATCAGGAAAGAGGTACACTGAGGAGTTCACTCCTACACTAAAAAGATCCAAGACCTTCTCAGCAAAGAAGTCTTTAGAAAAGTTTCTGCTGAACCCTCTCCGGCTAAAAGAACCAGGTTGCGAGTCAAAGGAAAACAAGTGAAAGTTCCTGCAGAAGAAACAAGCATGGAGTGGAGAGGAAGAAGAAGAGGAATCTGAAAAAGAACAGGACAGATTTGTCCCTTTTGCAGGAGAAAAATACTGAAAGGAAGAAATTCTGAAAGATCTGGAGGAGACCAGGCATGAAAAGATTGGTTGATGCTCTGGATGCACAGGGGTGGAAGGACATGGTTCTTCAACTAGATGAAGGCTGGCAAGGAAAGAGCGGATCGAGTTTATGGCAAATGCCACTCTGGTGAATGGGGTTGTTACAAGCTTGGTGAAGGGAGTAGAGGTGCAGTTTGTATGCACCTAAATTTGGGTAAGATTCTAGACTGTACCCTGTGAGGGCTATGATGATATCTAGGCAAAGTTTTTTGGCCTTTTGGTTTTTCTTATAGGAATTTTTTTCTCTCCTTATTCTGCTTTCTCCAGCATCACCAGAAATTTCTGTGATACCAAGTCTGCTGAAGAAGTGCCTGAGGCTAGGTTTGTGCAAAAGAGTGAGATGAAGCCTGAGCACAAGGTGCTCTTTGAGTTGGCGAACAAGTGTTTGCTGCCCAGACAGGAGAGAAGGCACACTGCGAATTATATGGACCTGGTCCTTCTGGAGTGTCTTGTGAGAGGAAAGCAGATTAACTGGCCTGCTTACATTGTCAAGCTGCTGGAATGAGTCATCAATGGTCCAAGGCTCATGCCACACCTTATGGTTTAATACTGACAACTGTCTTGGCCAAGTTAGATGTGCCATTGAAAAAGTGGGAATAGGCCTCCAGCAAAGAGCACTTATGGAATCAAAACTCTGCAGGCTTGTGACTATCTGCTAAGTGTAACCCCATTGAACCTGGTTCATCTTGAAGACTCCTGTGAACAACAAAGTTAGGGCATTGGTTCTAGAGTGTGAACAAAAGATAGCAGAAAATTGCTAGGGCTCCTAGGCTCGTATTACTGAACTAGAAAGTGTGAAAGAAATGGCCTCAAAGCTGAGCTAGCAAAGGAAAAGGAAAAGAGTGAAGGGATGCTCCAAACAATGCTCAAGTCTTTTCAATCCCAACCCTCTAGTTCCTCCAAAGCCTAGAACCAGTTTAGAACTCTCTCAGTGACCCAGATTCGGGACTTTTCTGTTTTTTTTTGCTCATGGTTGGATGTTTGTTTTTCTTTTTGTGGTCTGTTTTGTAAGAAACACTTCTAATCAATGACAATGTGCTTTGTTTTCTTCTTGTTCTATGAAACTTACTGATCTTAATAGTTAAAATTTCTTGTGAAGTTGATTATTGATTAACTAAATAATGTTTCATCTGCAGTTGCCCCAGTGGCCATGAGAAAATTAACCATCAGGGATTCATATATATGCATCTTTTCGATGATGCCAAAAGGGGGAAGAAATATTGTGCTTTACTTTGTATTCTGAAATAAGTGAATATTATAACCTGATTAACCTGGTCTTATGATAAGTTTAAATTACTGTGGGATAATTAAGCTGAGTTCCACAAGGTCTCTGATCAATAAAAGCACAGAGTTTGTCATCATCAAAAAGGGGAATTTGTTGCCCAAGTTCAGAATGAAGTTTTTGAAGATTGACAAAATGAACTTAGTCATGAACCAGGTCCATCATGTGAGACAGACACAGTGTTGATATACTCTATACACGTGACATACGTGTAGAGATAAAGTCTCAAGGGTCCAGCAACAATATCTTTTGAGTTGATCGAAAGGTTGCATAGGATAAGGGAGTTGAAGTCTCCTTATGTGAAGAGAACTACATCCGGATAAAGAATAAGGATTGGAGTTTTGAATTATTCTAGGACTCGAATTTGATGAAGGATCAGCATTTGAGTTTTAAATCAAACTCTGTTACTAACTCTATAAATAATAATGATTGTTCTCTTTTACAGGGTAGCACACAAACGCAGAAGTGAAACTAAAATTGAAGAGCAAAAAAGCAAGGCTTTTTGCAACGCAATTTACGTGAGATTCAAGTGTGCAAACCTGAAGCTTCTTGGAAAAGATAGAAGAACGCAATTCCATTGTGTCTTTCTTTTATTCTAGTTCAATTGTTAGTAGGTGTTTTAAAAATCGTACCTTTCAGCTTTCATAGAAGCAATTGTATTAGGTACTTTGAGTATTCAAGTTAGAGTTTAACTTGAAAGTGTCGCAGCAGTTAAGGCTGTGTGCACACTGGGATTAGAGTTTTAAACTTTAGGTTTACAAGAGTTTTGTAATGCTTTTGGCTCAAGTGATTTTAGTGAAAGATTTGAGGAAAAATCCTATACTGAGTAGTAGTCGTGGTTTTTTCACCTTTTGAGCCAGGTGTTTTCCACGTAGAAAATCTCTGTGTTCTTTATTTTATGCATCTTAATTCCGCAGCAGTCTTAATAAGTATATCTAGAAGAACTAGGTTCTTCTAGTGCGAAAATTAGGTACCACAACAAATCACCCCCCTTCTTGTGTGGTATTGACGTCTAGAACATCAATTATTAAACTCAAAATTTAAGTCTCGTTTTGGTTAAATTTTGTTAGATTATTAACTGTTTGGATTATCACTGTTAACGAATTTAAAAATGGGTAAAGGTAATCTGTTCAGAAATTGGCTTGCTAGCTCACATTAGTAGGCCCATCACGACTCCGAGGATGGAAATCCGGGTCGTGACAAAGTTGGTATCAGAGCTCTAGGTTAGCATAGAGTCTCACAAACTCCACAGACAAGCTTAGTAGAGTCCGAGGGATCGGTACGGAGACGTCTGTATTTATCCCTAGAGGCTACAGAGTTAGGAAAAACTTCACATTATTCTTTCCTGTCGTGCGACTTGATTTCTCAATGCTAGTTAACTTCCACTTTTGTTCCTTTGCGAATGGCAAGGTCACGTACTGCTTCTTCAGACCGAGCAGGCAGCGTAGACCGATGTTAGATCAGCTACGTCTTCAGAAGGCTTTGTGGTAAGTTGGATAGGTTTCACCAAGCTCTTCACTACTACTACTTTGGTGGCACATCTTCTGAGGATCCCAGGATTATTTGGACAGTTCATTGAGTTCTCAGGAACATGAGGATAGTGGAGACCAATGGGTCGATTTTGCTACTTTCGCTTGTTTTGGATCTCCCAAGGACTTGGTAGAGAGATTATTGCTTGACTAGAGATCAGCCGAATCATCAGCCATTGACCTGGGAGCAGTTTACGCAAGCTATTTCTGGAGAAGTTTTCCCCATCACCAGAGAGAGGTCTATCGGAGGTAGTTTGCAGCGTCTCCAGCACGGTTCTATGACTGTTAACTCAGTACGAGATTATTGATTCATCGATTTCCTCGTAATGCTCTTATCCCTACTTCCCACTGTGAGAGAGAGTGAGGAGGTTCATTAGGGACTCGTCCAGACGCTCAGTTAGCTAGAGAGGTGGACGTAGAGGTATTAGAGATGGAGGTAGAGATGCTAGAGGTGGAGGTAAAGGTATTAGAGGTGGAGTGCAGGTACCGTTCTGGTGCAGAATCCTTTCGCCAGATGCGGAAATTTTCCGTAGATGCGGTTCCTTTTCTCGCAGGTGCGGCCGCCAGCGGGGCCTAGCCATTTTGCAGAAGCGACAATTTTTTCGCGCAATTGTGCGGTTGCCGCATATGCGACCCCTGAGCCGCAGATGCGGAAGTCGGCAGTGA
This sequence comes from Nicotiana attenuata, assembly GCF_001879085.1. NCBI lineage: Eukaryota > Viridiplantae > Streptophyta > Magnoliopsida > Solanales > Solanaceae > Nicotiana > Nicotiana attenuata. The sequence goes on from NW_017679357.1 coordinate 11,141, forward strand.
GTCTTTTTAAAAACATAACTTCCAGTGATTTTCTTTCAAACTTTCACAAAAAAATTTAGAAGAACTAGGGCGTATTTTTCTCAAGAGATTTTCTTTCCCAAATCACAAGTAAGCACTCACTAACTGATTCCTTTACATATCTAATGTTTTTACATCAACTTATTATCAATAATCTAGGGTTTTAATGGTAGAAAATTGGGGATTGGGTAGAGTTAGGGATTTTTGATTATTTTAATTTGACCTCTTTGTGGTCGCGATTTCAAAACAATGATATATTCGGTGCTCGTGAGGTGAATGGGTGATCGGGATTTTGGTCCGAAACCTTGTATTTATTACCAAGACGGGCCCGGGGTCAATTTTTTGGGTTTTTGGGAAGAATGTTAAAAAGCTACAATTAAGCATTGGAATTGGATTGGTTTAGCATATTATTGATGTTATTAAGTCGATTATAGTATAATATCGATTGTGTTGGAGCCAAATTCGAAAGGAAAAGGCGGTATTTTGAGGATTGAGTTGGCCGTTGGAGTTCGAGGTAAGTGTTTGGTCTAACCTTAGCTTGAGGGATTAGGATGTGTGTCCTATTTGCTATTTTGTTTCTTGTTGAGTACTGACGTATAGGCATAGGTGACGAGTATTTATACGTTGGTGTCGAACATGACCGTGGAGTCTTATATTGTGGATTTCCATGAATTCGTGATATTACTTTCATGGCCTTGGTGAAAATTCTCTATTTTTGGGTAAAGTTGTGAAATGAATTGTGACCTAATGAACAATTGAGGAGCGTTGGCTCCAGTTGTATAACAAATTGTGAAAGTATAGGTGATAATTGAACTCTAGAGCAGTGGTTCGAGTTGTGAAGTGAATTGTGAAGTGAAAGTTGAGAAAGAGAAGAGATTTCATTATGTTGCCCCCTTGCCGGGCTATTGTTGAGTTGTAGTTTCCTTGCATTGTGTTCTTCATTGATATTACGGATACTTAGGTTGATGATTCTTTGTGTTAGGTAAGGATTATGGTTATAGCTGAGGTAGTTAGATGTTTGAACAAGTTTGGGTATAGCTGAGGTAGTTAGGTGTTCTAACAAGTCTAGTAATAGCTGAGGTAGTTAGATGTTGGAACAAGTTTGGGTATAGCTGAGTAGGAGTCGAGTTATGATTGGTTATAGCTGATTCTCCCTTGCCGGGATGTTTGTCTTGATATTGGTGTTCCCTTATCGGGGAGTTATTATGTTGCTTTTGTTCCCTTGCCGGGATTCCTTGTGACTTTGTGTTGGCTTGTAAATGGGATCGGGTGGTACGCCTACCACGAGATATAATGAAATGGGATTAGGTGGTACGCCTACCACAAGATATAATGAAATGGGATCGGGTGGTACGCCTACCATGAGATATAATGAAATGGGATCGGGTGGTACGCCTACCACGAGATATAATGAAATGGGATCGGGTGGTACGCCTACCACAAGATATGAGAAATGGGATCGGGTTGCACGCCTGCAACGAGATGTGGACCGAAAGTGAATTCTGCCTTTGTTTTCCTTATCCTTGTTAGTAGTTGGATTTTGGTTCCTTTATAATTCTCTTGATATTCTGTTTTATCTGTTATTCCCCGAAGCATGCTTTCCCCCTCCAATCTTTACTTGTTTATTTCTGCCTTACTTTCCGCTGTATATTATATAACTGCACAGGTTTATTTGGTAGTCTGGTCCTAGCCTAGTCACTACTTCGCCGAGGTTAGGCTAGGCACTTACCAGCACATGGGGTCGGTTGTGCTGATACTACACTCTGCACTCTTTTGTGCAGATCCCAGTGTTGTGGATTTTGGACCGCAGTGAGGTTGCTGCTTCCGGTCCATCAGGCGACCCGAGGTAGTCCTGCAGGCGTCCGCAGGCCTTGGCGTCTCCTTCTAGCTATTATTCCTGTTTCTTTCTTGCATTTCCAGAGACAGTGTTGTATTATTTCTTTCAGACCTTTATTTGTAGTAATCTTAGGCAGTCTATGAAGTTGTGGCACCAATCTTGGGTAGCTTTGTCATGGAATGGTATTAGCAGTATTATTAAACTCGAAATTTAAGTCTTCCGCTTGTTATATTTTGTAGACTATTAACTTTTGGATTATAACTGTTAACGAATTTAAAAATGGGTAAAGGTAATCTGTTCAGAAATTGGCTTGCTAGCTCACATTAGTAGGCGCCATCACAACTCCCGAGGATGGGAAATCCGGGTCGTGACAAGTTAGTATAAGAGCTCTAGGTTACATAGGTCTCACAACTCACAGACAAGCTTAGTAGAGTCCGAGGGATCGGTACGGAGACGTCTGTATTTATCCCCAGAGGCTACAGAGTTAGGAAAAACTTCACATCTATTCTTTCCTGTCGTGCGACTTGATTTCTCAATGCTAGTTGAACTTCCACTTTTGTTCCTTTGCGAATGGCAAGGTCACGTACTGCTTCTTCAGCCGAGCAGCAGCGTAGACCGGTGTTAGATCAGCTACGTCTTCAGAGGCTTTGTGGAAGTTGGATAGGTTTCACCAAGCTCTTCACTACTACTCTTGGTGGCACATCTTCTGAGGATCCCCAGGATTATTTGGACAGTTGTCATGAGGTTCTCAGGAACATGGGGATAGTGGAGACCAATGGGGTCGATTTTGCTACCTTTCGCTTGTTTGGATCCGCCAAGACTTGGTGGAGAGATTATTGCTTGACTAGACCAGCCGGATCACCAGCCTTGACCTGGGAGCAATTTACGCAGCTATTTCTGGAGAAGTTTCTCCCCATCACCCAGAGAGAGGTCTATCGGAGGCAGTTTGAGCGTCTCCAGCAGGGTTCTATGACTGTTACTCAGTACGAGATTAGATTCCTCGACTTGGCTCGTCATGCTCTTATCCTACTTCCCACTGTGAGAGAGAGTGAGGAGGTTCATTGAGGGACTCGTCCAGCCGCTCAGTTAGCTAGAGGTGGAGGTAGAGGTAGAGATGCTAGAGGTGGAGGTAAAGGTATTAGAGGTGGAGGTGCAGGTATTGTTCTGGTTTGTGATAGAGATGCTTCAGTGTTATTTGATCCAGGGTCTACATACTCGTATGTGTCATCTTACTTTGCACCGTATCTGGTCATGCCTAGCGATTCTTTGAGTGCTCCTATTTATGTGTCTGCACCGGTGGATGATTCTATTGTGGTAGATCGAGTCCATCGCTCTTGTATTGTGGCGATTGGGGGTCTTGAGACTCGTGTAAATTTGTTGCTTCTGGACATGGTTGATTTCGACGTTATATTGGGGATGGACTGGTTATCACCTTACCATGCTATCTTGGATTGTCATGCCAAGACTGTGACTTTAGCCTTGCCGGGTTCGCCTCGCTTAGAGTGGAGAGGGACTCCTGGTCATTCTACCCGTAGTGTATGGTCGAGAAGGGGTGTTTGGCCTATTTGGCTTATGTTCGCGATTCTAGTGTTGAGGTCCCTCCTATTTATTCTGTGTCCGTTGTTCGGGAGTTTCCTGAGGTATTTCCTTCAGACCTGCCGGGTATGCCACCCGATAGGGATATTGACTTTTGCGTTGATCCGGTTCCGGGCACTCAGCCCATTTCTATCCCGCCGTATCGTATGGCCCCTCTTGAGTTGAAAGAGTTAAAGGAGCAGTTGCAAGACTTTCTTGAGAAGGGTTTCATTAGACCCAGTGTTTCGCCTTGGGGTGCACCGGTGTTGTTTGTTAAAAAGAAGGATGGGTCAATGAGAATGTGTATTGATTACCGGCAATTGAACAAGGTTACAATCAAGAATAAGTATCCGCTGCCGAGGGTTTGATGATTTGTTCGATCAGCTTCAGGGTGCCAGGGTATTTTCAAAGATTGACTTGAGATCTGGCTACCATCAGTTGAGGATTAGGGCATCTGATGTCCCTAAGACAGCTTTCCACGCTCGGTACGGGCATTATGAGTTCTTGGTTATGTCATTCGGGTTGACAAATGCCCCAGCAGCTTTTATGGATTTGATGAACCGAGTGTTCAAGCCTTATTTGGATTCGTTCGTGATAGTTTTCATTGATTATATATTGATATATTCTCGCAGCCAGGAGGAGCACTACTATCGTCGGTTCGTGGAGGGGTTTTCATCTATGCAGCCCCAATGATCAGGTTGACCCAGGAAGGTGCCCAGTTCAGATGGTCGGATGAGTGTGGGGCGAGCTTTCAGAAGCTCAAGACATCTCTGACTACGGCACCGGTGTTGGTTTTGCCCACAGGTTCAGGGCATTATACAGTTTATTGTGATGCTTCTCGTATTGGACTTGGTGCAGTGTTGATGCAGGATGGCAAGGTCATTCCCTATTGATGTTCCAAACGTCAATACCACACAAGAGGGAGGGGAGTGATTTGTGTGGTACCCAATTTTCGATCTAGAAGAACCTGGTTCTTCTAGGTGTTCTAACTACTACTGTTTACGGAATTAAAATACACAAAATAAAAGAACACAAGGATTTTTACGTGGAAAACACCTGGCTCAAAAGGTGAAAAAACCACGACCTACTACTCAGTAGGATTTTCCCAAACCTAAACTCAATGATCCAAAAATAGCATTTACAAAACTCTTGTAAACCTAAGGATTAACTCTAATCCCAGTGTGGCACACAGTCTCAACTGTTGCGACACTTTCAAGTTAACTCTAACTTGAATACTCAAAGTACCTAATACAATTGCTTCTGTGAAAGCTAGAAAGGTACAAGTTTTAAATCACCTAATACAATTGAACTAGAATAAGAATAAACACAATGGAACTGGTTCTTCTATCTTGTTCAAGTAGCTGCTAGCGTGCACACTTAATCTCACATAAATTGCTTGCAAAATAGCCTTGCTCTTTTGCTCTCAATTTTGCTTAACTTCAGCGTATGTGCATACCTGTAAAAGAGAACAACTCAGTTATTTATTAGATTAGTAATTAGAGTTGGATTGTGACTCAATTTCTGATCCTCCATTGAGTTTGAGTCCTACACCAATCCAAACTCCAACCCTTATCCGGATGTGTTCTCTTCTCATAAGGAGACATCTTCTCCTTATCCCATATGCAATCTTTTCGATCAGTTCAGAAGATATTGCTGCGTGATCCCCAAGGACTTATCTTCTTCATGTGCATCTCATGTGCATGGGCCATAACAACTGTGTCTCCTAAGATGGACCTGGTCCTTCACTGAGTTCATTTGTCATTCATCAAAACTTCAACTGATCTTGGGCCAACAAATTCCCCCTTTTTGATGATGACAAACTCTGTGCTTTTACTAATCAGATAACCTGTGGAACTCAGCAAAAATATCATCACTTGAAAACTTTAACTTATCATTAAGGGCCAGATTTAATTAGGTCATAAACATCACTGTTCAGAAAAATAGTTTTTAAGCACAATACACCATATCTTCCCCCTTTTGGCATCATCGAAAAGTTGCATAAACATGTGAATCCCAGAATATTAATCATTACTCATGGCCACTAGGGCAACTGCAAGTGAAAGCATGCTTTAGTTAATCAAAAATCAACTTGACAAAAATAACTATTAAGAGCAGAATCATTATAAAACAAGAGAAATGCAAATTGTCATTGATAAGGCAGTGCTTCTACAAGACAATCCACAAAAAGAAAGAACAAAAACAACCAACCATGAGCAAAAACAAGAAAAATCCCTAATCTGGGTCACTGGGGGTAACTGAACTGGTTCAGAACTAGGACAAAGAGGGCTAAGGCTTTGAAGAACTAGAGGGTTGGGATTGGAGTAGGTTGAGCATTGTTTGTAGTATCCCTTAACTCTTTTCCTTTTCTTTTGCTAGTTCTGCTTTCAGCCCATTCCTTTCTTCTTCCAACTCAGCCACACGAGCCTGAAGCCTAGCAATCTCAGCATCTTTGGTCTCACATTCTTGAACCAAAGCCCTAACCTTGCTATTCACTGGAGTCTTTACTGATGAACCAGGTTCAACAGGGGCTACACTTAGCAGATAGTCATAGGCCTGGAGAGTCTTGATTCCAAAGTGCTCCTTACTGGAGGCCATTTCCCATTTCTT
>NW_017679358.1:0-17168 GCF_001879085.1 Nicotiana attenuata
TACTACCGTCGTTTCATGGAGGGATTTTCATCGATTGCTGCCCCTATGACTAGATTGACCCAGAAGGGTGCCCCTTATCAGTGGACAGAGGAGTGTGAGGCGAGCTTTCAAAAGCTCAAGACAGCTTTGACTACAACCCCTATCTTGATGTTGCCTACCGGTTTGGGGTCTTATACTGTCTATTGTGACGCCTCGAGAGTTGGCCTTGGAGCAGTGTTGATGCAGGACGGTAGGGTGATCGCCTACGCGTCCAGACAGTTGAAGGTACATGAAAAGAATTACCCTGTCCACGACCTTGAGTTAGCTGCCATTGTTCATGCCTTCGAAGATTTGGCGTCATTACCTGTATGGTGTGCCTTGTGAGATCTATACTGATCATCGGAGTTTGCAGCACTTGCTCAAGCAAAAGGATCTCAATATGCGTCAGAGGAGGTGGTTAGAGCTGCTAAAGGATTATGACATCACTATCCTATATCACCCGGGCAAGGTCAATGTAGTGGCGGATGCCGTTGAGTCGCCGGGCGGAGAGTCTGGGGAGTTTGGCATATTTACCAGCTTCAGAGAGGCCCATGGCGATGGATGTTCAGGCCTTATCCAGCTAGTTCGTGAGATTGGATCTTTCAGAGCCCAGTCGGGTTCTAGCTTGTGTGGTTTCCCGATCCTCCTTATTTGATCGTATCAGGGAGCGACAGTATGATGACCCTAATTTGCTTGTCCTTCAGGACAATGTTCAACGTGGTGATGCCAGAGATGTGACCATTGGAGATGATGGGGTATTGAGGATGTAGTGCCGGATTTGTGTGCCCAATGTTGATGGTCTTCGAGAGTTGATTCTAGCAGAGGCCCATAGTTCGCGGTATTCCATCCATCTGGGTGCCGCGAAGACTTGAGGCAACACTATTGGTGGAGGCGGATGAAGAAGGATATAGTTGGTTATGTGTCTAGACTGCCGTCAACTGCCAGCAGGTGAAGTATGAGCACCAGCGCCCGGGTGGGTTGCTCCAGCAGATAGAGATTCCGGAGTGGAAATGGGAGCGCATCACCATGGATTTGTATCTGGACTTCCACGGACCTTGAAGAAGTTTGATTCTATTTGGGTTATTGTGGACCGCTGACCAAGTCCGCTCATTTCATTCCTGTGTGTACCACTTATTCATCGGAGCGGTTGGCAGAGATTTATATCAGGGAGATCGTCCGTTTGCATGGTATTCCAGTTTCTATCATTTCGGACAGAGGTACTCAGTTTACATCGCGGTTCTGGAGAGCCGTGCAGCAGGAGTTAGGCACTCGGGTGGAGTTGAGCACAGCATTTCACCCCCAGACGGACGGACAGTCCGAGCGCACCATTCAGATTCTTGAGGACATGCTCCGTGCGTGCGTGATTGAGTTTGGGGGGTCTTGGGATCATTTCTTGCCATTGGCGGAGTTTGCTTATAACAACAGTTATCAGTCCAGCATTCAGATGGCGCCGTATGAGGCTTTATATGGCAGGAGATGTAGATCTCCGGTGGGTTGGTTTGAGCCGGGTGAGGCCAGGCTATTGGGTACAGAGATGGCTCAGGATGCACTGGAGAAGTTCAAGGTGATTCAGGACAGACTCCGTACAGCCCAGTCTAGACAGAAGAGTTACGCGGACAGGAAGGTTCGTGATGTTTCATATATGGTTGGTGAGCGGGTTCTGCTTCGGGTCTCGCCTATGAAGGGCGTCATGAGGTTTGGAAAGAAAGGGAAGCTGAGTCCGAGGTTTATTGGCCCTTTTGAGATCTTGAGGCGAGTTGGGGAGGTTGCCTATGAGCTTGCCTTACCTCCCAGCTTGGCTGGAGTTCATCCGGTATTTCATGTTTCGATGCTCCGGAGGTATCACGGTGATCCGTCGCACGTGTTGGATTTCAGTTCAGTCCAGTTGGACAAGGATCTATCCTATGTTGAGGAGCCAGTGGCTATTTTGGACAGGCAGATCAGAAAGTTGAGGTCAAAGAATATAGCTTCAGTAAAGGTTCAGTGGCGGGGTCAGCCGGCCGAGGAGGCGACTTGGGAGACCGAGCAGGATATGCGCAGCCAGTACCCTCATCTTTTCACTACTTCAGGTATGTTCTCTATGCTCGTTCGAGGACGAACGAATGTTTAAGTGTAGGAGGATGTAACGACCCGGCCGATCGTTTTTGGAAATTACGCCCCAATCCCCCATTAACTGTTTCCCCTAAGTTTATTTTTGCTATTTTGGTCTGCCGGGACGTTCGGTGTTGAGTTTCGGAGAGTTTTGGGACACTTAGTCCCTAAACGAGAGCTTAAGTGTTGAAAAATGGTCCGTAGTTGGAACAGTGCGAAAACGACCTCAGAATGGAAATCCGATGGTTCCGTTAGCGCCGTTAGGTTATTTTGGGGTTGGGAGCGTGTTCAAAATGTATTTTGGAAGTCCGTAGCTCATTTAGGCTTGAAATGCCGGAGTTTGTATTTTTGAAGTTTCCGGTCCGATAGTGAGTTTTTGATCCGAGGGTCGGATTGGAATTTCGGAAGTTACAGTAGTTCCGTCATGTCATTTGGGTTGTGTGTGCAAAATTTCAGGTCATTCGGACGAGGTTTGGTTAGGTTTTTGATCGAAAGCGTGTTTGGTTGGAATTTGAGGTTCTTAGACTTGAATCTTTGATTAATTCGGGTTTCCGGCGTTGTTTTAGGTGTTTTAAGGATTGGTACAAGTTCGAATAAGGTATTAGGTGGTATTGGTGCTTTTGGTTGAGGTCCCGGGGGCCTCGGGATGATTTCGGGTGGTTGACGGAAAATTTTGAAGTTGAATGAATTGCTGAAGGTTCTGTCATCTGGTATTTCCGCTTCTGTGGCTTGGGAAGCGCAGAAGCGAAGCCGCAGAAGCGGCTGGACCACCGCGGGAGCGAAATTCGAGTGCTTCTTCAGTTTCCGCAGGTGCGGAAGTTTAACCGCAGAAGCGGTTACGCACCTGCGAGATGGTAGTCGCAGGTGCGGTCCTTGGGATTTTGTTTGAAACCGCAGAAGCGGTAATGAATCCGCATAAGCGGCAATCGCAGGTGCGGTGAAGGGGCCGCAGAAGCGGAAATCTTGACTTTAATGAAGAACCCCTGAAGCGGCTCGTGGTCCGCAGAAGCGGTCCCTTGTCCGCAGAAGCGGAAACCCCTGGTCAGAAATAGAGATGTCGAGGGTTTGAGTTCATAAGTTGCAAAAAATCAATTGAGAGCTCGGTTTAAGGCGATTTTGAGTGGGATTTGAAGTGAAGATCACTGGGTAACGTTTCTTTGGTCCCTTCTTGTTATATTTCATCATTATATAGTTAAATCCACCATTAGAATTCGAATTCAAGGTCAAAAATTTGGGAAAAATTGGAAGAAACTTCATAGACCTAATTATTGAGTTTTGAGTGGGCAATTGACCTCCGATTTGGGAGATTTTTATATGGTTAGACTTGTGAGAGTACGAGGGTTCTGAAAATGTGAAAATTATTCGATTCCGAGACGTTGGTCTGAGGGGCATTTTGGTTATTTTACCTATTTTCGCGCCCTAGCTCTAAATTTAATAGTGGTTTGCAATATTATTTACGATATGTAATTGAATTTAATAGATTTGGGCCATTTAGAGTCGGATACTCGTGGCAAAGGCGTGGTCTCTATTGATATTGAGCCGGTTCGAGGTAAGTGGCTTGTCTAACCTTGTGTGGGGGACTTTTCCCCTTAGGATATGAGATGTGGTAATTGAGTGCCTTGTACGTGAGGTGACGAGCGCGTACTTGAGCTAATTGTTGAAAAATCTGGTTTTTACTTAAGATATTGAGACTGAGTTGCCTTCATATTTGCCTTGTTTTACTTGCAGTTATAATCTGTGTTAGACTAGAGAAGCATGTTTAGTTGATTTAACTTGCCTAATTGTTTAAGTTGCCTTGACTGTACTACGTGAAGCATGCTAGGCTAGTACTACCTGATGTTTGTCTTTTGTACTTCATTTCTGAATGTCTTCTAGTTGTGGTTGCGCATTTACATTGGGACTACGGATGTGGGATTCCGGTAGCTCCCCCCCTTGTTTGTTTACTTTGGGACTGCGGGTTCGATTCACGATAGATCCCCCCTGCACATTTACTTTGGGACTGCGGGTTAGATTCCCGATAGATCCCCCTGCCTATTTACTTTGGGACTGCAGGTTAGATTCCCGATAGATCCCCTTGCACTTTTACTTTGGGACTGCGGGTTCGATTCCCGATAGATCCCCCTGCACTTTTACTTTGGGACTGCGGGTTCGATTCCCGATAGATCCCCCTGCACATTGATGGTTGGACTACGGGACGGTATCCCGGGAGATCCTTCGGATGTACATATATGATGAACTACGGGACGGTATCCCAGGAGATCCACTGGACAGTTGAGAAAAAGGGGCTATAGGACGGTATCCTGGTAGACCCTCATTGTTACCATTGGTATTGAGCTGTGTTTATTCTGTACTCGTGTAGTTGTTATAGCCTCGTTGACTTGTCTTATCTCACTGTTGTACTTATTATATCTGTCAGATTTTTATACTGTTAAATTATTATTATTATTATATATTATCTCAGTAGGGCCCTGACTTTCCTCGTCACTACCCAACCGAGGTTAGGCTTGGCACTTACTGAGTACCGCTGTGGTGTACTCATGCCCTTCCTGCGCATGTTTTTCATGTGCAGATCATTCAGGTACCTCCACTCAGGTGCACTATCAGTGAGGCAGGAGGACTATGGAGACTTCGAGGTAGATCTACTGCGTCCGCAGACCGACGAGTCTCCCTCTTACTCTATCTTTAGTACTTAGTTTTCCTTCTTTCGGTTGTTAGAAATTCTGGAGTATGGAACCTTACTATTCACTTCTGTAGCCTGTGTTGCCCGTGAGTTTTCGGGTTTTGGGAATTGTTTTAGGCTTGTGATATTGAGTTGTACTTGCCAAGCGACATTCAGTACAGTTTCCTTTAGATACCTGATTTGATTTTCTCTATTTTTCCGCAAGTATTATATTTCCGCAGATGTTAGGCTTACCTGGTCATGGGGACCAGGTGCCGTCACGACATGTTCACGATTGGTGAACTAGGGTCGTGACATTAAAGCACGAAGGGTGATGTCGTGCAATATTTTATGAGTGAAAGTTAATGCATGAAGGGTGATGCCGTGCCATGATATGTGAGTATTAATGCACGAAGGGTGATGTTGTGCCGTTTCTTTTGTTTATATGGTGAGGATGAGAGTTAATGAACGAAGGGTGATACCGTGCCGTTTCAGTTAATTATTATGGTAAGATTTAGAGTAAAAGCACGAAGGGTGATGCACTTGTCTTTACTGTGTTTAATACTTTCATTGGTGAAAAGAATATTGTCTGTTGTGGTTTCTTTACTGTTACAGTTTTCTTTATCTTGTACTCCCTTCGGCATGTTTCCCCTCCCGTTATTATCTGTTCAGCTTTTATTAGTTGTTATTGTGCTCGTATATTGTTTAACTGCACGGGTTTATGAATGTGTCTTGTCTTAGCCTCGTCACTACTTCGCTGAGGTTAGACTCGACACTTACCAGTACATGGGGTCGGTTGTACTGATACTGCACTCTGCACTTTTTGTGCAGATTTTGGTACCAAACCGAGTTCTCCCTTAGTCTGGCTGCTGGCTTGATCTGTTTGGAGACCCAAGGTAGTCTTGTTGGCGTCTGCAGGACCTGGCATCCCCTTCTATACATTTCCTTTACTATTTCATTTGTATCGAAAATAGTTGTATTTACTTCAGACACCTTACTTGTAGCTAAATCTTAGTTGTTCGTGGATTGTGACACCAGATTCTCGGTAGTTGTGTATAAGTATTAAAGTTGTTATGGATTTCCACACTTTTCTTTTTACCTTGTTATGGCTTATTTGATGTTTATCACTGAAAAAAACTTAAGAATTTGGCTTAATGATCTCTATCATTGGCTTGCCTAGGAAGTGAAATGTTAGGCGTCATCACGATCCCAACGATGGGAATTTCATGTCGTGACAAGTTTGTATCAGAGCACTAGGTTGCCTAGGTCTCACAATTCACAAACAGGCTTAGTAGAGTGTGGGGGATCGGTACGGAGACGCCTGTACTTATCTCCCAGAGGCTATAGAGTTTAGGAACAATTTCACTTCTGTTCTTCTCTTTCATGCGATTTTGTTCTCTCCGTGCTAATCGAACTCTTCTACTCTTGTCCTTCGCAGATGGCGAGAACACGTACCGCCTCTTCAGCTGAGCAGCAGCTAAAGCCCCCAGTGGTAGCTCCTACGAGGAGCAGAAGTCGAGGCAGGGGTAGAGCTCAACCCTGAGCTCGAGCAGCAGCACCAGCAATGGGGCCTCAGGTTGAGTTTGACGAGGAGGTTCCAACCTAGACTGTTCCAGCAGGACCAGCTTAGGTCCCGGAGGGGTTCATTGCCACCCTAGTTCTTCAGGATGCCTTGGTCCGTTTAGTGGGCCTTATGGAGAATATAGCCCAGACTGGCACATTCCTTATGGCACCAGCCGTCTCCCAGGATGGGGGAGGAGCACAGACTCCCACTACTCACACTCCGGAGCAGATGGCTCCCCAGTTTCAGACTCCAGCAGCTTAGTCAGTTGGGGTAGTTCAGCCGGGTGATACGGCACCGACCGGTGATGGATCAACTATGTCTGTTGATGCTTTATGGAGGTTGGAAAGGTTTACCAAGCTCTTTCCAGTTCACTTCAGTGGTGCATCTTCAGAGGACCCCCAGGATTATCTTGACAGCTATCATGAGGTGTTACGAAACATGGGCATAGTGGAGACCAATAGGGTCGATTTTGCTGCATTCTATTTGACGGGTTCCGCCAAGAGATGGTGGAGGGATTATATATTGACCAGACCAGCTGGGTCGCCTGCTCTTACTTGGGACCAATTCTCTCAGCTATTCCTCGAGAAGTTCCTTCGTATCACTCAGCGAGAGGACTATCGGAGGCAGTTCGAGCGTCTTTGGCAGGGCTCTATGTCTGTTACTCAGTACGAGACTCGATTTGTGGACCTGGCCGGTCATGTTATTCTTCTTCTTCCTACCGAGAGAGATAGAAAGAGGGTGAGGAGTTTTATTGAGGGACTTCCTCAGCCTATCATGTTGCAGATGGCTAAGGACACTGGGAGTGAGATTTCTTTTCAGATGGCTACCAATGTTGCCAGGCGAGTCGAGATAGTTTTAGCTCAGGGGAGTGGTCAGGGATCTGAAGAGACCTCGTCATTCTGGTGGGTTCAGTGGTGCCTCATCTGGAGGCAGGGGTACTTTTGGTAGAGGCCATCCTCACAAGCCATTTCATTCAGCACTTCAGGCTTCTAACGGTGCTTTAGGTGGTCGTGGTCCTCATATGCATTATACCGATCAGCTAGCCTACAGTGCACCACTAGCTCTTAGTAGGTGCACCTCCGCTTCAGAGTTTTCAGGGTGGTTATTCAGGTCGACAGGGTCAGTTTGAGGGTCAGCAGTCTCAACAGCAGAGGTCTTGTTATACTTGTGGCGATCCGAGGCACATTGCTATATTTCGCCCTCGAGCATCGAGCAGTTCCCAACATCAGGGTTCTCATGCCATGGTTTCGGCAACAGATGCTTCACCGCCCGCCCTCCCAGCCAGCTATAGATAGGGGTCAGACAGCTAGAGGTGGAGGTCGAGGCATTAGAGGTGGAGGTCAGGCCGCTAGAGGTGGAGGCTAGCCAGCTAGGGCCCATCCTCGAGATGTAGTTGAGAGTGGTAGGGCCCAACCCCGATGTTATGCTTTTCCAGCCAAGCCAGAGGCTGAGTCATCTGACGCGGTTATCACAGGTAGGGTTTCAGTTTGCAGTAGAGATGCCTCAATTCTATTTGATTCGGGTTCTACTTATTCATACATGTCATCCTATTTTGCTTCATATTTGGTTGTGACTTGTGATTCTTTGAGTGCTCCTATGTATGTGTCCACACCCGTTGGTGATGCCATTATCGTAGATTGTGTTTATCCTTCGTGTGTGGTTACTATTGGGAGTCTTGAGGCTCGTGTAGATCTCCTAGTTCTCAATATGGTCGCTTTGATGTCATTTTGGGTATGGATTGGTTGTCACCTTATCATGCTATATTGGATTGTCATGCTAAGACGGTGACCTTAGCCTTGCCGGGGTTGCCTCTATTAGAGTGGAGGGGGACTCCTGGCCATTCTACCAGCAGGTTTATCTCTTATGTGAAGGCTCGGTATATGGTCAAGAAGGGGTGTAGCTTATTTGGCTTATGTCTGCGGTTCTAGTGCGGAGATTCCTTCTATGGATTCTGTGCCCGTTGTTTGTGAGTTTCCTGAGGTGTTTCCTGCAGATCTTTCGGGGATGCCACCCGACAGAGATATCGACTTTTGTATTGATTTGGCTTCGGGCACTCAGCCCATTTCCATTCCGCCATACCGTATGGCCCCGCCTGAGTTGAAAGAATTGAAGGAGCAGTTGCAAGATTTGCTTGATAAGGGCTTCATTAGACCGAGTGTCTCGTCCTGGGGTGCACCCGCATTATTTCTGAAGAAGAAGGATGGATCGATAAGGATGTGCATAGATTATCGGCAATTGAACAAGGTCACCATCAAGAACAAGTATCCATTGCCAAGGATTAATGACTTATTTGATCAGCTTCAGGGTGCCAAGGTATTTTCGAAGATCGATTTGAGGTCTGGCTACCATCAGTTGAAGATTAGGGCATCCGATGTCCCTAAGACGGCTTTTCGGACTCGGTATGGGCATTATGAGTTTCTAGTGATGTCATTTGGGCTGACAAATGCCCTAGTGGCATTTATGGATTTGATGAACCGGGTCTTCAAACCCAACTTGGATTCTTTTGTGATTGTATTTATTGGTGATATCTTGATCTACTCCTGCAGCCGAGAGGAACATGAGCAGCATCTTCGGATCGTTCTTCAGACTCTGAGAGACAGCCAGTTATATGATTAATTTTCAAAATGCGAGTTTTGGTTGAGCTCAGTCGCTTTCTTGGGCCACGTTGTGTCGGCAGAGGGTATTCAGGTGGATCCTAAGAAGATTGAGGCGGTCAAGAACTGACCTAGACCCACATCAGCTACAGAGATTCGGAGTTTCTTGGGATTGGCGGGTTATTACCGTCGGTTTGTGGAGGGGTTTTCATCTATAGCAGCCCCGTTGACCAGGTTGACCCAGAAGGGTGCCCCGTTCAGATGGTCAGATGAGTGTGAGGCGAGCTTTCAGAAGCTCAAGACCGTTTTGACTACGGCACCGGTATTGGTGATACCCACAGGTTCAGGGCCTTATACAGTATATTATGATGCATCTCGTATTGGACTTGGTGCGGTATTGGTGCAGGGTAGCAAGGTAATCGCATATGCTTCACGACAGCTGAAGATCCACGAGAAGAATTACCCTGTTCGGTCTAACCAAATAAGAATTCAGAAAAAAAAATTCCCAATATCTGAAACTGGGGCAAAGATTTTATTTCACTTTTGAAAGAGTCGATTCCAAGAGTTGTAAGTCTACAACCCTCCATTTTGAGTCTACTTTGAGCCTTCATACCGACCCTTCTTTCCAACCCTATCCAAAAATCTTCCAAATAATGACCTCCGATATGCCTTCAAGAATGCCAAGAGACGCATGCAATGAGCAGCAGTTGTCACACGACATATAACACTGTCAAGTTGCACACAAAAGAAAAAATAGAAGAGGAAAGAAAAGAAAAAGAAAATGAGAGAGTCTTACTAGTAAAAAACCTCACGGGCACTGTAAGGCGATGGCAATTAGAGACAAATAAATGAGAGAGACTTGTTGGTGAAAATCCCTCGGGGCACCATTAGTCGAAAGTGAGTCGTGAAGATAATGCAAAGGATTGACACGAATAAGCCCGACTTCAAAGGTCATAGGAATGGTAAAAGGAAAGATTAGATCAGTTTGATAGATCAGGCCGCTAAGTCCAAAATGCATGTCATGATCATTAAGGCTAGTTACCGCAAAAAAAAAGAAAAAAAAAAGAAACTCTTCCTTCTGTTCTTCCCGACAGGGGCGTTTCTTGTTAATATTGTTTCTTTGCATCATTGTGTCCTTCCCTTTGTCCTTGTCAAAACAAGTAAGAAAAGATTTCAAAATCTGCTACCAGCTTTTCAGTTGAACAAAGTAAATTTAGCCAGCACACTCAGTTGTTACATTCAACATGCCTTGAGGATTCATGAAAATGGTTCGCCCTCAAAAGACTCTTGTCGGCCTACTTGGCTAAAGCAAGCAAAGATAACTTCGGTAGTACTGAACAGAGACTATGAAGTGTGCACATCATGCAAAAGGTGCATACCCAGTTGCGACCCTCTCTGACAAACAAATTACTCAAAAAGCAAGAAGCCATTCAAGATATCAGAAAAGGTCATCTAAGCAAAGATCTTCTATTCGGATAAGGCTGATTGAGCCACAAGTACAAATGGTACTGGGTGTGAAGCAATCAGGGTTAATGCAGAGCAAAAGTCTCTTGAGGCCGACTCAAGCTGATTGAGCAAAAGCCAAGCTGCCCAAGACTCAAGGCCACAAACTGACCACCACTTTCAAAACATACAAAGATTTCTTTGGTTGAAACAGGAACAAAGAAGTCCAAGGAAAGTGGTTCAATAAAAAAAAGAAAAAAAAGAGAAGAGAAGAACCGACAAAAGGAAAGTTTCTCAAATCTTTGCATTTATTTGTCTTGCTAGTGTGCATAAAATCTTGTCATTGCTCCTCACATTTTCCTCCTAGGGTAATACATCCTAGTCTAATGGATTTACCTCCCAATAAACGTCTTAGTCTGATGAATCTTTCTCCTAAGATAAGAAAACCTAGTTTGATGATTTTTTCTCCTAGGATAAATGTCTTAGTCTGATGAATCTTTCTCCTAAGATAAGAAAACCTAATCTGATGAATCTTTCTCCTAGGATAAACGTCTTAGTCTGATGAATCTTTGTCCTAAGATAATAAGCCCCAGTCAGATGAATTTTCTCCTAGGATAAACGTCTTAGTCTGATGAATCTTTCTCCTAAGATAACAAAAAAAAATATAATCTCATGAATTTTCTCCTAGGATAGAAATCTTAGTCTGATGAGTCCTTCTAAGATGAATAAATAAAGCCCTAGTCTGATGAATTTTCTCCTAGGATAGACGTCTTAGTCTGATGAATCTTTCTCATAAGACAAGAAGCCCTAGTCTGATGAATTTTCTCCTAGGATAGACATCTTAGTCTGATGAATCTTTCTCCTAAGATAAGAGAACCTAGTCTGATGAATTTTTCCTAGGATAAATGTCTTAGGGTGATGAATCTTTCTCCTAAGATAAGAAAACCTAGTCTGATGAATTTTCTCCTTGGATAAGAATTAAAAAAAAGTCTGGATTAAAGAAAAAAAAGAGTCATTTGTTCATGCCCTTGGAAAAAAGCGGTGGGGCAATTTGTTTAAAAGTGTTTTTTCTTAAAAAAAATGCCAAAAAAAAATCCTTCTTGGTTCGTTTTAGCATAGGGTATACAATTCCTTAGTCTCGTTTTCCAACATAGAGTCTCCACTCCTTAGTTGATTTTATTTTAGACATATGGTCTCCACTCCCTAGTTGATTTTATTTTAGACATAGGATCTCTACTCCCTAGTCTCCTTTTCCAACATAAGGTCTCCGCTACCTAGTTGATTTTATTTTAGACATAGGATCTCCACTCCCTAGTCTTCTTTTCCAACATAGGATCTCCACTCCCTAGTTGATGTTATTTTAGACATAGGGTAACATAGGGTACATCACTCCCTAGTTGATTTGATCTTAAATGCAGGGTACACCACTCCCTGATATCATTGCCAATATAGGGTATGCCATTCCCTAGTCAGATGAATTTTCTCCTAGGATAAACGTCTTAGCCTGATGAATCTTTCTCCTAAGATATCAAAAAAAAAGAGAAAAAAACTAATCTGATGATTTTTCTCCTAGGATAGAAATCTTAGTATGATGAATCCTTCTCCTAAGATGAATAAATAAAAAGCCCTAGTCTGATGAATTTTTTCCTAGGATAGACGTCTTAGTCTGATTAATCTTTCTCCTAAGATAAGAAGCCCTAGTCTAATGAATTTTCTCCTATGATAGACATCTTAGTCTGATGAATCTTTCTCCTAAGATAAGAGAACCTAGTCTGATGAATTTTCTCCTAGGATAAATGTCTTAGTCTGATGAATCTTTCTCCTAAGACAAGAAAACCTAGTCTGATGAAATTTCTCCTAGGATAATAATTTTTTAAAAAAAAAAAAAGAAGTCTGGATTAAAGAAAAAAAATGAGTCATTTGTTCATGCCCTCGAAAAAAGCGTTGGGGAAATTTTTTTTAAAATGTTTTTCTCAAAAAAAAGAAAAGCCAAAAAAATAATTCCTTCTTGGTTCGTTTTAGCATAGGGTATACAATTCCCTAGTCTCGTTTTCCAACATAGGGTCTCCACTCCCTAGTTGATTTTATTTTAGACATAGAGTTTCCACTCCCTGGATGATTTTATTTTAGACATAGGGTCTCCACTCCCTAGTCTCCTTTTCCAACATAGGGTCTCCACTCCCTAGTTGATTTTATTTTAGACATAGGGTCTCCACTCCCTAGTCTTCTTTTCCAACATAGGGTCTCCACTCCCTAATTGATGTTATTTTAGACATAGGGTCTCCACTCCCTAGTTGATTATATCTTAGACATAGACTCTCCACTCCCTAGTCTTCCTTTTCCAACATAGGGTCTCCACTCCCTACTTGATGTGATCTTAAATGCAGGGTACACCACTCCCAGATATCTTTACCAATGTGCACCAATCCCTAGCTGTGTTTTCCAACATAGGGTACTTCACTCCCTGGTTGATTTGATCTTAAATGCAGGGTGCACTACTCCCTGATATCATTGCCAATATAGGGTATGCCATTTCCTGACCATATTTTCCCAGCATAAGGCACACCAATCCTTAGTTGAGGCATCATTTTGACAATAAGGAAACACCTTCTCAAAAAAAAAAGAGAAAGAAATCTCTTCAGGTTACACCATTCTCGGCATTTTATTGATTTCAATAAAGAAGTAGTTTAGATTTTTGTTACATTAACTCACGAAATTTTTCTAATGAAAAATGGGGCAGAAAATTTTGTTTGTTTGTTTAGTTTGGTGTCTGAGCAGGTTTTACCTTGAGGCACAGTGTTCGAGATGACCAAAAGAAGAAGTCTCAATCCAGAATAAAGAAAAAAAAAGTGAATCAAAAATGCAGAAGTAGATGAAAGATGTGAACTGCTCAAGACGGGACTCAAGTCACGAGCATTGCATTCCTCGTTTTGATCAGAAGAGGCCGTAGAAGAATGACTAGCACCTACAGCTAGCAAGCATCAAGGTTCAAATCAAAAGTCTGCATGAAGAACCATTCAGGACTCAAGATCAAGCTTCAGAAGACTTATAGATAGAATCTTGTAACTCATAGCCGATAGGCTTGTTTAGTTCCTTTGGATTTTGATTTTGATGTAATAACAGGACCGCGGACCGGAACCTCGACGGAACGGTACCTCACTCGACTCTCTCATCCTCTACACACACTCCAACACTCCATTCACCTCTGAACTACATGTGGCATGATTTCTTTATAGCCAAGGATATGTAGGCAGCTCAGATACCAGGGCTCGGTCACAATCTTTTGTCCATCTTTGTTTCGTTTTGAATAAGCATCGGGTCATAAATCAATTACGTTGCTTATTGTTCTTTGCTCCGAAAACTCTTCGTGTTTCCAAGCAAAGAGGGGTAGCTGTAAGCACGTAATTTTTGACCCTGCGCAACATTTAAAAGTAGTATTTTAAAAATATTTACTTATTTTTTATTTTAATAGGATTTAGTCAACTTTTAGTTTTAATTTTAAAATAAGTTTTAAAACACAAAAATACTTTTATAATGTTTCTTTTCTTATATATATATATATATATAGCTTATTAGTATTTTATAATATTTATATATAACATTTAAAAAAATACCAAAATTATTTTTATTTTAATATATAGTTCACTTTAATAATTTATTTTTATTAACTAAGATTAATTAGTATATTTTGGTAATTTTATTTTTATTTTTGTTCAATGAGAAAAAATTGAATTTGGGCAATTGGGAGATCATTTTCGGACTTTAGTGGCCCAGCAAGACAAAGCCCATTCTTCCCAACCCATCAGCCCACTCTCCACTTAAAATGCAAGATTTAATTTTAGCCATCTATTCTTCTAATCCAACGGCCATCATCCCTTCCCACCTCCATATAAAATACTCAATTATAGAAACCCTACCATAATTCCTCTAACTCTAAGGAGAAAACGGCTGCACTAGAAAAAGAGTCAGAGAAGTCTTTGTGAATTTCAATACAAATAGGGGTCAAAGCTAACTTATTTTTTGAACTGGACACGACAGATCAAGCACGTCAGATTTGAGATCAATTCTCGCGTTCCATTTCTTGCTCGATCTTTGGGGGTGGCATTTCTTGGCAATCAAGAGAATAAGTGAAGCTCCCAAGGATCATCTTGTAGTTTCCTTCCATTTTGAAGCTTAGATATGGCAGAAATGACTAAGGTGTTTCAAGGTGAAAGATTCAACTTCAAATGGGAAATTTGATGGTGGTGTTGTAGTTAAGAAGAAAATCACATCCCGAGTTATTGTTTTTCGGTGTCGATTCGAGGTTCTGGTTCGCAATTTCGGTATTTCAGTCCAACGATTGTTGCTTTGTTATTCCGATTGAATTGAAAATTTTCTGTTTTATTCATCAATATAAAGGTCACTTTCTTATTGACTGATTTTTTATTAGTTGCATGCTCTATTCTATTTTTGTGAATGTTTTATGGCTATGACATTGATTCTAAGCTTTGTTTCCTAAATGATTTGGTTTGTCTCACTACTATTGAAGTCATGGAATTTGAGTACATGTTTCTCGTTTTAGTCATACAATAATTTCAGATTAGCTTAGGAAAGTGATCACGCCCAACTGCCTTATAAAAAGGACAATGCGGTCGTTGCAAATATAATCCGGTTTACAAGTCCGGAGTCGAATCCCACAGAGAACTAAGGTTTAGCTACAGTTGTTCATTATCACCAAGAAGACAAGCTTGAACAATTCCTAACTTATAGATATTAAGATTCTTGTGTTTAACTAATTAACTAACAAATTAAAATAATAAATTAACAACTAACGATACTGAGGGTTAGAGAAAAGATTAAGGAGGCCTAGAGTTATGATTTCCCCAATTGTCGGAATCCTTCCCGCTATGTCTTCTATAATTTCGCCTAAGTATTCTCTACCGATCATGAGCACTCTTATTACCGTAATCTCTCCCGAGTAATTACGACAATTTACTAGACGCGCTCTCCCGAGCTACGCTAGCTGGCTTTTAATACAGCTCACTTCAGATCGCACCCAAGGCTTCGTTATCCCTAATCCCGCCTTTAAACCCTCGGTTATTGATCCCTCATATACTCTGGGAGTGGTGTTGTTCAACAATTACCTAAATAGCACTCTCTCCCGAGTTATGCATACTAAATAGGCACAGCTAATTGAGAGATCTTCAACCAACCACAATATAAACGTAGTTGAACAAATAGAGAAAAGCTATGGCTCAATTATATAAAAACATAACAAGAATTTATCCTACAAAAGGTTCTATCAAAACTCTAGATAACAAATTAGCTATTCATAATAGTATGTAAAACTACAATACTAAAAGTCATAACCAATAATGAAAAATAGGAAGAGGAAGGAAAAACTCGTAGAAGAATTCTCCGCCTTGCTCCCAATGTGTTCTTGCCTCCAAGGGTGTTGTCTAACCCTAAAGTAGTGTCTCCTCGCCTCCTTAGGTCTAATTTTGTGTCCAAAATATGTCCCCCTCTTTGTTCTTGGCCGGCCTCCTTTGTTTAATATAGGGTTTAGGACTTAAAATCCCATGTTTTGCACTTTAGTCCCTGAAATTTTCGCTTCCTGCCGCGGTTTTGCCGCGGTCGCGGTGGAACCGCGGCCAAACATGCCCTCTGATTCTTCAGTTGTCCGCGACCATCTTCTACCGCGGTTCTGTCACGGTTGCGGAAAAACCGCGGTTTTTCACCCTGTTCCGTTTGGAATTTGGAAAAACGTAAAACATGAAAGTTGTAGCCCTTTGAGTTAGATTTCCAACCACATATTGTGGAGCCCAAATGGAGTTCTGAGCAAAAAGTTATGTCTATTTTACTAGACAGTGCGCAATATGCCTCCTCAAGTCTTAGTTCGTACTTAATTATCAAATTTGACCCCCGAACACGATCCCGGCTTAATTCCTTGAGCTTTTACTCAGACTTCAAAGCTTCAAATCACTTAAATTCATTCCATAACATCTATATAGCTCGGAATCACACCTACAAGGCATAAAACACACAATTAGTGCAAAACACTAGCGATTAAAGCGCAAACTAAATTAAAGTGCAGTAAATTCGAATGTAATAAGCGACTAAAATATGCAATTATAGCCTATCATCAGAAAGTAATTAACTTGAACATCGTAGCTTGGTTTAGGCATATTAATTAAATAACAATCGTGACTATGGGCACGATTGCCGTGGCATGGTCACGATACGTAAATCCTCATTCGAATGTGCATTTCACGTGACTTGACCACAACTTCAATAATAATAATAAATTTCATGTTGTAAATCGTGGGTGCGTTTCACGTGACGCGGTTCACAATATGTGACAACAAGTGCGCGACATCACAACTTATTTAAATGAATTCCATAAATAATTAAAAGCGATTAAAGGTGAAAAATGCATAATAGGTTTTAAATGTGTAACAAATCAGATAATTAGGCCAATTATTAATAGTTGTGCGACCGTGCTAAAACCACGGAACCCGGAATGCCTAACACCTTCTCTCGGGTTAACAGAATTCCTTACCCGGTCTTCTCTGTTCGCGGACCAAAAAATAGAGTCAATTTTCCTCGATTTGGGATTCTAAAATGAACCGGTGACTTGGGACACCATAAATTGTTCCAAGTGGCGACTCAGAATAAATAAATAATATCATTTCGATTAATGTCATTTTAATTGGAAAAACTCCCTATCCCCTCGGAAAAAAGGAGGTGTGACATTTTGGCTTATCAACATATCCAAAGAGCTTATAAGCTAAGCCATAAGTCATAAGTTGGTCACCCCTCC
>NW_017679359.1:0-7567 GCF_001879085.1 Nicotiana attenuata
TGGGTAGTCCATAACCACAAAAATACAGATTTGAGTGGAGAGAATTTAGACCCCTTGAGAGAGCTTCAGCAGCTATGATGAACAGAGTTGGAGATAGAGGATCTCCCTGTTTTACACCCCTTGATGATTTGAAAAAACCATAGGACTGCCCATTTATCAACACAGAATACCAATTATTCCCTACCAGATCAAAGATCATTCCTATAAATCTTTCACAGAAACCAAATTTCCTCAGCATCTTAGTAAGAAACAACCATGATAACCTGTCATAGGCCTTTGTCATATCTAGTTTCATCACAACATTAGGTCCTGCCTTTGTTCTTAACCTAATATCTGTGATGATTTCCTGAGTCAGTAACACATTTTCCACTATACTTCTGCCCTTTACAAATCCTGCTTGTTCTTCTGAGATTATCTTAGGCAATATATCAACCAACCTTTCATGTATGATTCTAGAGAATATTTTGTTGATAAAATTGCTAAGACTAATTGGCCTAAGATCTGAGAAAGTACTGACCTCTTTCTTTTTTGGAAGAAGAACCAAATTTGTATGTGTGATATATTTAGGCAATTGCTGACCACTGAAAAAATGTAGGACCATTGCATATATATCTTCTCCAATAATGTCCCAACATGAGTGATAGAAAGCTCCAGTAAAGCCATCTGGTCCACTTGCTGAATCTCCATTCAGACCCTCCACTGCCTTCTTCACCTCCTCTATTGTAGGGACTGCTACCAGCTTAAGATTCTGTTCATCTTCAATTAATCTAGGTACATGTTCCATGATGTAAAAATTAGAAGGAGTAACAGATTCAGTGAATTGTTCCTTATAAAATGAAACTGCTTCTTCTGCAATATCCCCATCTTCTTCTATCCAGATTCCCCTGCTATTTTTGATTCTCTTAAGCTGCAGTCTTTTCCTCCTTCCTCTAACCTGTGCATGAAAGAATTTAGTGTTTCTGTCTCCATCTTTGAACCATGTCATGCCTGCTTTTTGCTTCCAAAATTCCTCCTCAAGTGCTAAGTATCTAACCATTTCTGCCTGAACTCTCTGTAGCCTTTCTCTGTTCATCTGAGAAGGGAATGCCTCAAATTGTCTTTCATGGACTAAGACCACCTCCTCCAGACTTGCAATCTTCTGAAAAATGTCCCCATATGTTGCTTTACTCCATGTAGATAGCACTTTTTTCAGTTTCTTTAGTTTATGATTGAATAGTACAAATGGATTTGCACTAAAATCTGCATTCCAGTTCTCCTTCACCACTGTCTTGAATGCTTCATGTTTTGTCCAGAAGTTTAGAAATCTAAAAGGCTTCTTGATTGGAGGGTTTTTTTTTTTTTTAAACAATCCACTAGGCAAGGCCTAGGGCTAGTTTTTATTATATAAATAGGGAAAAAACAAATAAAATGTCATGTGATCCTACCAAGCATACAAATAAAATTGAAAACTACATAATTCCTATTATCAAAATTGAGCAATATACTCAACTTTGATATCACAAGAGATGTACTAAAAAATGTATGAAAAACTAGCCCAAGAAAATACATCACACCAGCCCAATCCTTTAGCTCCATATTTATTGCAAAATCGGCCAGCCCAGAATAAGCATAGAATTTTCGCAAATAGCCTCCAAGTTGCGCATGTAGCCCAGATATACGAATTGCAGAAATAGCCATGGCCTCCATAATTCTTCCCAATACAGCCAGCCCAGAGACGCATAGGACTTGCGAAAATAGCCTCGAAATTGCACAAACAGCCTTAATTTGATTATTTGGTCCTAGCCCATGATATGGATAAATCATACAAACCAGCAGCCCAGTCCATATAATCTCTCCCTTGTGTAAAACCCATCTTGATATTATTATTTCCTGGCCCAAACATAAGCCCAGACCATAGATCTTGCACTGATAGCCAACTCCCATCCAATTACATTTACTTGAATAGCCAGATTCTCTGTCCACTGTAATAAATTGCACACATGACCTCTGATTTATACTTCTCTTCACACAACACTTGTATCTGTATAACATATATCTCATTATACACCGACAGACTCCACTACCCATTTCATATTCCCAAGTCATTTCCTCTCTCCTCAGACTCCTCTGCTCCCATTGAAGGTCATCCAGGTATTGTCGCCTCTCTCTCTCTTCTAGTATCTTCTTCATTTCTGCTTTAATCCCCTGTTCTAACTTCATTTCTGCTTTGAACCTCTTGATTCTTCATTGTAAACCTTGCAGCTACTGTGAACAGGGAACATCTCTCCAAAAGCTCACATAGGTAATATCGACTCTCTTCCTCTTTATTTTTTGTTCGATTTTTGCCCAAGTTTACTCTTCTAACTTCACTTCTGCTCTGTATCTTCATTAATCTACATGAATCTGTATGACTTATCTGCTGAAGGTGATTTTGGATCTTATCAATTCTGTCCTGAAGAACCCCTAGGTAGTATCGATTCTCTCCCTCTTTCTTTTGTGGTTTATCTTCTTCATCCTTGCTCCAGTCGATTATACTAACTCCATTTCTTCTTTGAATCCTCATGCATGTACCTGAATCCGTATGCCTCGTGGTGTGGGGATGTTTTTGAGGCCCATAAATCATCTTTCCAGCTGCTGCAACCGCTGTAAAGGCCCTAGTGGATTTTACTGTGAGAGCTTCGAACGAGTTTGTACTCTCCCCTCCCTTATAGATTGATGTAATAGAAAAACCTGAGTGTATGTCATTTCTGTAACCATTGTCCTTATTAATTTCCTCTTCATTTTGCATCATCCAGTTAAAAACTCTTTTACTGTCTGCAAAATGAACAAGTATAAGCCCCAAATTTGTTACTGACAGTATTTGCATGTTTGCACTAAAATAGAATCCTGCAATCCCATGTGATATCATGCAATTGATCTTCTTTGCAACCACTCCATAGTCTAGCNCAATCTGTATGATGACTTGCAATTGATCTTCTTTGCAACCAGTCTATATTCTAGATTTAATTTAACTCCGGTGGGTTGAGTACATAGTACTAATACCACCACCTGGAGCCTCCTCAAACCATAGATTATAGATATGATTGCTATGACTGTTAAAAACCACTTATATGCTTGTTCTTCTATCAACATATTAATCAGTATTTTGATATCCATTTGTGCTTGCTGTTGGTGATACTTTGCAAAAGTTTATCCTTGTGCTATTGTTTAGATGTAATTTAAGTCCTTTGGAATGAATGCATAGCATTAATACCACCAAATGAACCTCCATTACACCATAGAACAATAACAAAATCCACTTACCTGTATACCAACAGATTAATTGAGCTTTCATCTGGAACATTGAATAATCTCTGATCTTTATGTCCTCTTCCCAAAGGATTTGGACATTGCATGACTCCATGTATGTATTTCCATGAAATTTCCCATATGAATTGGTTCCCTCTTTTACAAATGCATCATCCATCTGACTTCCTATGATTTGGAAGTCCAATGTCTGCAATCTATGTATCTGTGTATTGTTCCTTCTTCTGTTTGTGTGACTAAGTGTTATCTTTTGTAACAGACAACACTTCCATGATTCTGCCACTATCTCCTTGAGTGCCTTTTGTACTAACCTATATTCTATACTTAAATCTACCCAAATGGAATGAGTACTAAGTACTAATACCACCATCTTAGGTTTCATTATAGTATAGAATATATATAGTATAACTGTACCTGCAAAAAAGACAAACAGATTAGTAATAAAAACTTCACTCATACTCTCCTCTATCCAGATTTGAGTATGAGTGATGCAATAAATAACCCCTGTTTCTAATTCACCCCAAGCCTCCTTTTCTTCTACTAACTTCTTGCAACTCTTACTCTCAGAACAAGGCATTGCATCTTATCTTCATTCACCAATCTTCTACCTTGACTATCCAGGTCCCAAAAACCATAACATTCCATTTCTCCCTCATCCAATGCATAATTTGCTAAGTAATCTGCTAAATGATTTCCTTCCCTAAATGTATGTGATACTCTGAAATTAAATTCCCCTTTCAATCTCTGTATTTCCTCTATCTGATCAACAATACTCCAGGGGGGCTTCCATAATCCATCAATTATGTTTTTCAAAAGTAAAGAGTCAGTCTGCAACCAAATCTGACTGAAGTTCATTGCTGTACACATTCTCAAGGCCTCCAGAATTGCTGCTGCCTCAGCTTCAGTGTTTGTACCCTGCTTGATAGATTACCCTGCTTACTGACACAGCAGTCCCATATTTCAAAGAATTTCTCCTCTTCCATAGCTCCCAAACAATACATGCTGGCAAAGCTTGCATTATTGGCTTCAATCTAGGAATTACTTTAGCCATCCAGCATTTTGTGATTGCCTGGTGTAAAGATATGCCTTCCACTGCAATTCCTGCCCTCCTAAGAAAATATCTCCATACAATTCTAGCTGCATTAGATGAGAAAAATAAGTGAACCAGTGATTCCTCCTTAGGCTCAGCACAACACCAACATTTAGATGGCATGAAATACCCTAGTCTTCTCATAAAATCATCTAAAGGTAGTTTGGCTTTCCACACCTTCCACATAAAGAAAGAAATCTTGAAAGGCAACCCTTTTACCCAAATCTTATTATAGGCAATGCTAGGATTATTTCTTCTTCTCAGATATTCCCATGCTGATTTAACAGAAAAGTTACCTCTTGTTTCAAGCATCCAAAATGGTTTGTCTAATTCACTGGGTTCCATGGGTGGCTTAATGTTTTGTACAATATGTTGTGCTAACTCTGCTGGTAGGATCTCATATAATCTCTCCACATTCCATCTTCCATCTTGCACCAGTTCATTAACATTCTGAATATCCTCATCTATAGCAAAATTTGGAGGGAGTTGAAAGTATAATGCTCCCAATTCAGTCCAGTTATCATACCAAAATAAAGCAGATCCCATCCTCAACTTCCAGTATATTTGGTGTTCAATCAAGTCCCTGCATTCCATCATCTTTCTCCACACATGTGATCCATCTCTCCATGGTACTATGACTGCATTAAGCTTCTTACAGTACTTCTGACTCATGAAGGAACTCCACAGACTAGGTTTTGTTCTGAAATTCCACCATAATTTACAAAATAAAGCCTTAGAAACATCATGCAAAGATCTAAAAGCTATACCTCCTTCCTCATAAGGCATACAAAGATTAGCCCATGAAGCCCAATGTCTAGAATTTCCCCCCACATTGCTACTCCAAAAGAATCTTGCAAAAATTTTGTGCAATCTGTTGATGACATAGTTTGGAGCATTCACTGCTGACAAAAGATGAACAGGCATACTCTGAAGCACATTGTTAATTAGTACAACCCTACCACCTATTGAAAGTAATTTGCCTTTCCAAGATTGAAGCCTATCCATGACCTTAGTGATCAAACCTTCATAATAATCCATTCTCCTTCTTGCATAAAAAATTGGACAGCCTAAGTAGGTGAAGGGGAAATCTTGCTTTCCTATACCTGTGATCCTTTCCACCTTGCTAATCACTTCAGGATCTGTTAAGTGATGCATGTATATGGCAGATTTAGCCTTATTTACTAGTTGCCCAGAAGCTGCCTCATATGCATGTAAAATTTCCATGACAAGCCTCAAAGAAGTGTCATCAGAGGAGCAGAAAATTATAGTGTCATCAGCATAAGATAGGTGATTTATTTTTGGACTCCACTTTGGTAAACCAAATCCACAGAAGTATAAATTATAGTGTAGAGCATTCAGGCCTCTTGATAGTGCTTCAGCAGCTAGAATGAACAATGTAGGTGACAAAGGATCACCTTGCTTAACTCCCCTTGTAGAATTGAAAAAACCTTTTGGTTGACCATTAATAAGGATAGAATACCAATTGTTTCTAACCAAATCAAAGATTAAACCAATAAAAGCTTCTGAGAAACCCAGTTGCCTCAGCATTTTGGTCAGGAAAAGCCATGATAATCTATCATATGCTTTTGCCATATCAAGCTTAATGACCACATTTGGACCTGCTTTAGTTCTAAGCCTTATGTCAGTGATGATTTCTTGAGTTAAAAGAACATTCTCTATTATACTTCTTCCTTTCACAAAACCTGTCTGTTCTTCTGAAATCAAATTAGGTAACATTTCAACTAGTCTCTCATGAATCACTCTGGAAAAAATCTTATTCACAAAATTGCTGAGACTGATAGGTCTCATATCTGCAAAAGTCTGAACCTCCTTCTTTTTTGGTAATAATACCAAATTGGTGTGAGTCACACTCTTAGGAAGCTGCTGCCCACAGAAGAATGCTTTCACCATTTCAACCACATCAGCTTCAATTATATCCCAGCATTTATGATAAAAGGCCCCTGTGAATCCATCAGGGCCACCTGCAGAGTCCCCATTCAGCCCCATAACTGCTCTCTTTACTTCCTGTGCTGTAGGTAATGCCATCAGCCTCTCATTTTGTTCAACAGTAACCATAGAGGGAACATAATTAAGAATACTAAAGTCAGTAGGAAATGAACTTTCTGTAAATTGCTCCTTATAAAAATTTACTGCCTCTTCTGCAATTAGCTCTTCTTCTTCTATCCAGTTACCTCTACTGTTTTGAATTCTATTAAGTTTCAATCTCTTCCTTCTCCCCTTAACTTGAGCATGGAAAAATTTAGTGTTTCTGTCACCATCCTTAAACCACATCATGCCTGATTTTTGCCTCCAAAATTCCTCCTCCAAAGACAGATACTTGATCATTTCAGCTTGAACTTTATGCAATCTTTGTCTGTTCAGCTGAGTAGGATTGACTTCAAATTGCCTTTCATGGACCAATACTACCTCCTCTAAACTTGCAATCTTCTGAAATAAATCACCATAAGTAGCTCTACTCCAGACTGAAAGTGCCTTTTTGAGTTTTTTCAATTTGAAATTGAAAATTACAAATGGATTAGCACTAAAATCTGCAGACCAGTTCTCCTTCACTACATCTAAGAAAGATTCCTGCTTTGTCCAAAAATTAAGAAATCTGAATGATTTCTTAATGGGAGGGGATTCAATGTCACATTTTAACAACAATGGACAGTGATCAGAGCCTGTTTTTGATAAATGAGTCACCTCTAAGCCAGGAAAAGATTGCTGTAATTCCATGTTACCCAAACATCTATCTAACCTTTTAAAAATACAATCCTCCTCTGATCTTCCATTCCACCAGGTGTAAATACTTCCTTTAAATCCCAAGTCAGTCAGGTTGCAGGTGTTAATACAATGCCTGAAGTCATCAACTTCATTCATGTGTACAGGTAAACCACCAAACTTCTCCTCCTCATCCCAAATCACATTAAAGTCACCTCCAACAAGCCATGGAGCTGACATATCTCTAGCCATAGCATACAAAGAGTCCCATAATTCAATTCTCTCTATTGCATCACATTTGGCATATACCAAAGTCAGAATTAGTTCCACCTGAGTTTCTGTGTGCAACAATCTTAAAGTCAGTTGCTGAACCATATTGTATAATATTGTCACTTCAAAAACCTCATCTATGAGAGCCCAGATTTTGTTTGAAATATTAACCACTGCCTGTGACAATCCAATTCTTCTTCT
>NW_017679359.1:8249-11917 GCF_001879085.1 Nicotiana attenuata
CTGTTCATTTGAGTCAATAGTTTTGCCACCTTCTTGCTGTATTGTTACTTCAACTTCCTGTCTATTTGTCTCTGCTTCATGTTGTACATTAACCTTGTTGCTTTGTTCCACATTTCCAATTTGTTTGTGCTTGTTTACCCTTTGATCATTGATAGTTTTTTGACCATCTGATGATCCTACACCCTTAGCTTTGCCATTCACACTTTGATCTCCCTCCTCCAATGCATCTCCACCAAACTCCTCATCACTGTGCATGACATCTGGAATTGTTCCTTCTTCTGCATCCTCTTCAGTTTGATTAGCCCATAGTTTACCTCCAGTCCACTTAACTTTTTCATTGTTTTTGAAAATTTCAAAATCTGTGTCCACTATGTTTTCCTCATGATTCTTCTTTGCAAGATCATCCTCTACCATAGTGTCCTGAGATGGTATCTCCTGTATTGAAGTATTCATTGTAACATTATTAATCTTGAAGGCTCTATTTACCCATGCTGCAGTTGTTTCCCTTTCATTGGGCTCATTATGTCTTTGGTCTTTGCTCTTTGTTGCATCAGCTTCCTTCTGTTTGTTGATTCCTGCTGGATTTGCACTAGTAGCTGGCATTACATTAGTATTCTTTTTTCTACCATTGTTTCCTCTGCCATCACCAGGAGAACTGGGCATGAAAATTGGAGCTGCTGGATTCAAAATACCAGTTTCTTTAGCTATAGGCACTACATGTTGATTCGACTGAGTCTCCACCAATGCTAACTGATTATTAGTATTTTCCTCCCCTTCTTCTACCCCCAAAATAGCAAACTGATTAGTGGTATGCACCTGGACATTATTCTTATCAACAGGAACAATCTCCTTCCCATGCTGAACATTACTTTCCACCTGCTTTGCTGCTCCTCCCTTTTGTTTATCAACTGATGGTCTATTCTCTACCACATCTGCTGCCTGCTTATCCTTGCCCTGTATTCTCCTATCTCTAACCTCCTTCCATTGAGCACCTTGATTCCCCACAATCTTGCCACTTGATAGGATCATCAAAGGTGCCTCATCTTTATTCTTTCCCTTAGTTCCAGTAACCTTTTTGGCATTGTCCTTCTGCTGTTGTTCCTTTCTGTTACTCAACAAATCAGGATTTAATCTCCAACACTCAAACATATCATGACCTTGTAGCTTGCACTCTTTGCAATATTTAGGAAGGTAATCATAATTTATGTTTACCCACTCAGTTCTCATCTCCCCAGAATCCTCATTCACAATATCCATACGTACCTTCTTAGGAAGATCAGCCATTAAATCCACCAAAACTTTCACACGAGCACAACTAGGCCTAGTTTTATTAACAGTAGCTTGATCAAGATGAATAGGTTTACCAACTGCAGAAGCTAGTGAAAATAGACACTCTTTAACAAAATATGTTGGCAATAGATTTGGGAAAGAAATCCATGCCATAACCTTTGGTGTCTCCTCATCTACTTTAAACTTAGAATCATATATCAAGGTTCTTAACTGGTATTCATCTCCAAATTTGTCTTTGACATAATGTACTCCTTTGGATGAAAATTCAATAAAGTCCTGCCATAATGTTAAACGAACTAGCACATGCCTGTCACGTAAGAAACCAATCTTGCACTCGCCTTTAATCCCGCATTGAATAGGCAAAATTCGACGTAGTTCATTAATTTCAGGCCATCCGTAAGAAAATTTACATACAACAGCGTATTGTAAACCTTCAATTACATTCATGCGTTCCACTTCAGATTCAGTAAAGCAAACCAATGGTTGTCCTTGGTGTAATATAGCTCGCCTAATCGCAATTGGTTCAATTACTGCTGCTCGTTCATCCATAGCAGTGCTGTTCGACATATTTTTCACTGCTTTCGCATAGTTCATAGAGGCTGCTTGTTCGCTAGGCAAATTGTAGGGATGCGCATTGGTACTGCTGCTCTCTCTGGTTTTTTTTTTTTTAAGCAATCCACTAGGCATAGCCTAGGGCTAGTTTTTATTTATAAATAAAACAAACAAGCACAATGTCATGATATCCAAACGGATGTAAAAAAAGGAAATAAAATTCTACATAAGACCTATTATCAAAATTGAGCATTATACTCAAAATTGATATCACAAAAATTCTACTCAAAATTGCCTCAAAAATAATCCATGAAAAGGCCCATTTTTGGACTCCATTGCAGCCCGCATCAGTTGGCCCAAAAGATAGCTCCATAAATCTTGCATGAACGGCCAGCAAATCTAACTGCATAAATAGCCTCCAAATTGCACATCCAGCCCACCCATCTGCATTGCAGAAATAGCCATGACCTCCATCTGGCCCGAAGAAAACCAGGCCCAACTGTATACATAGCTCCAATTTTCCGCCTCTGCTTTGCAAAAACAGCTTCGCCTTTGCACCAGTAGTCCCATTGCACAAGTTACTGAATTGAATAAATAGCCACATATGTGTAAACATATAGTGGCTATTCATACAACTCCATGAGACAACAACTCCAACCCAGCCCAAATTTGTTATCCATTCTGACGAAATGACTCTACTGTCCAATCCAGCCCAGCAAAAATGTATTCCAACCAGCCCAATTACGCCAATAGCCAAATAGCCTAATTTGACCACCTTGTATTTGCAAATTAGCCTCCTTTCCATCAGCTTTGCCACTGGACGCGTGTATTCCACTATCTTCCTTTTTATTACACTTATATTCACATATGTATGTATTTGTCCCTTCATTTCCAATTGCAGCCGACATAGGTAATATCCACTTCCTCTCTCATCCTTCTCTCTACTGTATTGTTCATTTTCCTTCAAATCCAATCGACTAACCCCATTTCTTACTTGAATGCTCTTGCATGTTCCTGGATCCTTGTGCTTCGTGTTGGAGAGGTGAAGATGTAATTCAAAAAGCTCCTGTTTAGCTGCAGCTGGTCTGAAAACCCTAAGTTGCCAATCTTCAGAGATACCATCTACCACACCCTGCTGTACCCAATCGGAATTGCCTGTGAGAGCTTCAATCGCGTTTGTACTCTCCCCTCCCTTATAGCTTGGTTTAAAATCACAGACTGAATGTATCTCATTTCTGTATACCTTGTTCTTATTTATTTCCTTTTCGTTTTGCTTCATCCAGTTAATCTCACTAAAACTAGTGATTTTACTGTCTGCAAACTGTACACTTATAAGCCCAAAAAACTGTGCATGCTTGTTCTTTATTTCTGACAGAATTGTCCTGTTTATGAAACCTGCAATCATGTATGATGACTTGCAATTGATCTTTGCAACCAGTCTATATTCTAGATTTAATTTAACTCCGGTGGGTTGAGTACATAGTACTAATACCACCACCTGGAGCCTCCTCAAACCATAGATTATAGATATGATTGCTATGACTGTTAAAAACCACTTATATGCTTGTTCTTCTATCAACATATTAATCAGTATTTTGATATCCATTTGTGCTTGCTGTTGGTGATACTTTGCAAAAGTTTATCCTTGTGCTATTGTTTAGATGTAATTTAAGTCCTTTGGAATGAATGCATAGCATTAATACCACCAAATGAACCTCCATTACACCATAGAACAATAACAAAATCCACTTACCTGTATACCAACAGATTAATTGAGCTTTCATCTGGAACATTGAATAATCTCTGATCTTTATGTCCTCTTTCCA
>NW_017679359.1:12795-17168 GCF_001879085.1 Nicotiana attenuata
AACTGAACCACAGTTGGTAATTCCTTCTTGCAATACTTGTTCCACATGAAGTTGGACCATAAAGATTTAGTAGTCCTGAATCTCCACCACAGCTTTGCAAATAAAGCTTTAGAGACATCAAATAGAGATCTAAAACCTACTCCCCCCTCCTCCTTAGGGAGACATAGATTCTGCCATTTTGTCCAATGTCTACTCCTCCCTTCTTCTTTATTACTCCAGAAAAATCTTGCAAATGTTTTGTGGAGATGTTCAATGACATTATCTGGAGGGTCAAGTACTGATAGTATATGTGTTGGCATACTTTGAAGTACACTTGAAATCAGTGTAGCCTTACCTCCATATGATAGAAGCCTTCCTTTCCATGAGTGTAACTTTGCCTTCACCTTCTGAATGGAGTCATTATAGTAGTTCTTCCTTCTCCTTGTGTAGAATATTGGACATCCCAAGTATGTGAATGGAAAAGTCCCTTTAGAGACTCCAGTTATGGTGGCTACTACCTTCTTCAAGTCAGCAGCAATCTTTGAGTGCACATAATAAGAACTCTTTGCCTTGTTGATCATTTGTCCAGATGTTCTCTCATACAATGCGAGGACATCAACTATCTTCTGAAGAGAGTAAGGATCAGCTGAGGCAAATATGATAGTATCATCTGCATAAGCAAGATGATTCAATGGATCAGACCACTTTGGCATCCCAAATCCTTTAAACTGCCTATCTTCAAACAACTTGTTCAATGATCTTGATAATACTTCAGCTGACAGTATGAACAAGGCTGGGGAGAGAGGATCTCCTTGCTTCACACCCCTTGTAGAATGAAAGAAACCTGAAGCCTGACCATTCACAATCACTGAGTACCAATTATTAGAGATCAAGTTCCATACCATGTTCAAGAAGCATTCTGCAAAGCCCATTTTTCTCAACACATGCATCAAGTATTTCCAAGACACTCTATCATATGCCTTTGCCATGTCTAGCTTGATCACTACATTTGCTGGCTTTCCTCTCAATCTAATATCAGTGACAATCTCCTGTGTCAACAGGATGTTTTCAAATATACTCCTTCCTTTGACAAAACCAGATTGATTTGCTGAGATCAAGGAAGGAAGTATCTTCTCAAGTCTATCATGAACCACCCTCGAGAACACCTTGTTAATAAAATTACTCAAGCTTATTGGTCTAAGGTCAGAAAATGTTTGTACCTGTGGCTTCTTAGGCAACAACACAAGGTTAGTATGTGTTATGGACTTTGGCAAAGGCCTGCCTTCAAAGAACAACACTAACAATGAGACTATATCATCCCCTACTATCTTCCAGCATGATTGAAAGAACAAGCCTGAGAAACCATCAGGACCACTAGCACTTTCACTGCTTAATTCAAACACAGCATGCCTCACTTCCTCTGTTGTAGGCAATCTACATAATTCCAGGTTCTGCTCCCCTGACACCATTGAAGGAACATTGTTTAATAGCTCAAAAGAATCAGGATCTCCTTCTTTAGTGAATTGGTTTTGAAAGAATTCAACTGCAGCCTCTGAAAGCTTTTCTTGAGATTCAATCCACACTCCATCTTCATCCTGTATCCTTTTCAATTGTAGCTTTTGCCTCTTTCCATTAACACAATTATGAAAGAATCTTGTGTTTCTATCACCTTCTTCAAACCAGCTCATACCTGCCTTTTGCTTCCAATACTGTTCTTCTATGCTCAAATACTTCTTTAATTCAGCTTGAGCTTGTTGAAGTACAACTCTATTCTCAGCAGATGGATCTCCTTCAAACAACATCTCCTTAATCCTCACCACATCTTCCCTAATAGCAAGCTGCTTGAAAATATCCCCATAGGTTAATCTGCTCCATTTTGAGAGAGCTATTTTAACCTTCTTCAACTTCTGCTTGAACATCAAGAATGGATCTCCTATAAAGTCAGCAGTCCAATTCATCTTCACCACCTCATGAAAGGATTCATGTTTTGCCCAAAAATTCAGGAATTTAAATGGCTTAGCAAACTTCATTGCCTCCTCTCCACAGCTCATCAAGAGTGGTGCATGATCTGAACCAGATCTAATAAGATGCTCCACTTCTATAGTTGGAAACAAAGTCTGAAAAGGCATGTTCACAAGGATTCTGTCCAACCTCTTAAATATGCACTCCTCATTTGATCTACCATTCCACCATGTAAAGGGGCTGCCCTTGTAGCCTAGATCAAACAAGCCACAAGAGTTCACACAACAAGCAAAATCTTCATACTCTGGAGGATATACTGGTAGTCCACCTATCTTTTCTTCCTCTCCCATAACCACATTGAAATCACCT
Source organism: Nicotiana attenuata (assembly GCF_001879085.1). Lineage (NCBI taxonomy): Eukaryota > Viridiplantae > Streptophyta > Magnoliopsida > Solanales > Solanaceae > Nicotiana > Nicotiana attenuata. Next base: position 15,106 of record NW_017679359.1, read on the forward strand.
CCAACTAGCCATGGCAGTTCCATATCATTAGCTAAGTAGTATAAATTATCCCATAGTTCCAATATTTCTAATGCACAACACTTAGCATAGACAAAGGTCATCATAATATACTTACCCAGCTCTCGATGATATAATCTGATTGTCATTTGTTGTTCAGTATCAATCAATAGATCCCATTCCACCACAGCATCAAAGAATAGCCAAATTTTACCATTCACATTTGAAATTGCTGCCTCCATGCCTAATCTTCTTTTATACTTATCAATAAACTTCTTCTTCTGAAAAGGCTCCATCAAAGCTACAATGAAGAAACCATGTTCCTTTTGCATATTCACCACTCTTTGGAAGGCCTGCTGAGTCTTAACAGACCTTATATTCCATATGAGAGTCTTGATCATCATCTTGATACATTGGATGCTGCCCTCTTGGGCAAGATTCTTGTAGGTTGTACAGGCTCTTTAGGTTGATTTTTCTTTCCTTTCCTTCCACTTTTAGTAACTGCTGTAGGAGATACATCTCCCTCCCTCATAACATCCTTGAAATTCTCAGCAGTGGACTCATCATCTCCTTCTTCTTCTAATTGATTTTGCTGATCTACCTATATCCTAATTTGCACCGACACTCAGCCCCTTCACTCTCTATCCAACCACTTCTCTCTCTATCAAACCTAGAAGACATCGAATCCCTGTCTTCCTCTTCATTTCTGCTCCCAAAGTCCCTAAATCTTCCATCTCTCAGCTGAATCGACAAAGATTCAGATGCTAAAATCATCTGCTTATTGATTCGCCTGCTTAGCCCTTGAAGATTAACTCCCCCAATCATTTCTGTTGGTCTATTTTGCTGAGGATGCAACCCTTCATTCATCCGCTTATGTCTGCATCTCATAAAGGTAACCTCACTCCCTTGTAATTTCTCTTCAATTTCTGTTTTGTCTGCTGCATTTTTGTACCACCTATCCTTACACCCGACATTTGTTATTCGATTCTTCTTGCATGTTGCTGATATCAATTGCTCCGTTCTGCTGGACTGGCATTGCTCGTTAGTACGATTCTCGTAACTGCTGCACTATTCGTGAGGGCCCTGTGCTGACCAAATTCAGACGAACTGTCCTCGACTGTTGAGACACCCTGCTTTGACCTGGTGAAGATGCTTGTGAATGCTCCAATTGAGTGTGTAACCTTTCTAAACTTGTAGTACTTTGTAGGACAAATACATATATGTAATGTTTTTAATTGTTCCCTGTGATTAGCTATTTCATTGTGTATGTGCATCATCCAGCTAGCTTCTCTTGAGAAGAGAAGTGTGCTGTCCGCAGGCTTTGTGTCCAAGTGACACCAATGCTTAGCTTGCTGCGTTTGTATCACTTCATTGTGAATGTAATGTCCTGCTCTCTTGGGTGATATTTTACAATTATATCCACAATTGTCTATGCTAGTTATTGCAACTGCTCTTTGTTACCTTTCTATATTCTATGTTTAAGTTCACCCCGATGGATTGAGTACGAAGTACTAATACCACCACCTGGGGATTCCTTATAACATAGAATATAGCTAGGATTGCTGACATTGTGTGATTCCATGACTTTGTATGCATTGCTTCTGTTGTACTTGGTGATATATGACCTCTTGTGTCTTCCCTTGAATTCCCCTCATTGATTTGAGTACACTGTACTCGTACCACAAAGTAAGGGTTGTCCAAGAAAAGGCCACCAGAACTACTGTTCTTCCTCTCCTCCATAAGGATTTGAGGATACTGTCTGTATGTCCATGCCTGATTCCATGTATACCATTTTCCATCTTGCTGCTGATTTTGCCCACTTCTCTTAGACATTCTGGGCAATTTTCTTAAACTTGAGTGTGTTCTTTGATAAGAATTTATGTATGCCATGTTTGCATCTCCTAGGGATTGAGTATAAGATACTAATACCACCCTTAAGAAATGGAGAACATAGCATAGCATAAATATCCAGCTCCTACCTGCAAAAAAGAAACCAATGTTAGTAATAAACAGTATCACCATACTCTCCTCTACATAGATTTGAGCATGATGATTCCCTGCTTAAC
>NW_017679360.1:0-3358 GCF_001879085.1 Nicotiana attenuata
ATTATTTGTAAGCCCTATGGTAGCTTGAATTGCTTAAATCACATGAAATTTATAAATGAATTTCTAAAGGGGTTAGACTGTACTTTTTAAAATTTGTTAAAGGAGAATTTGATATATTTTGATAAATATTCCCTGATAAGTTCTTACTTGATTGATTGAGCATGTATCTCTCTGTGTACTTGCGTCGCATGTATGATTCGCGAGCAGGGTATGTGTTTATTTTATGTTGACCGCGTCGCTGATTATTTCGCGAGCGGGGTAATAGATGCATCTATAGGCGCGTCGTCGACCCTCGGCAAGTGCACATTTCTTTTCTATTGGACCGGGCCGTCGCCTCGGCATGATTTGCGCATGATACTTTTATATATATTGATGCACGTGAAATTTTAAATGATGATATTGCCCTTCATGGCTTGATGTAAATGGATAAGATAAAGAAAGGTAAACCTTGAAAATCCTTTATTATTTGTTGAAGGTATACTGCTTGTTTTCCAGCTTTGTGAGTTAGTACTGCCTTAAAAAATCCTTGATTTCCTCACACATTTAGTATATTATTATTGGACCACTAGTAAGTGTCAAAGTTGACCATCTCGTCTCTACTTCTTCGAGATTAGACGGGATACTTGCTGAGTACACGTTGATTACGTACTCATACTACACTTCTGTGCATTTTTGTTGCACAGGTATAAGTAACCTTAGTGGCTTACTGGGCGTAGCGGTGCGGATGATTCTGAGACTAGGTGAGATGTATTGTTCGAGGCGACCCGCAGCTAGTGTAGTTCCTTTTAGCATTTTATATTTATTCCCTGTCCACTGTATTTCGGCCAAATGTTGTATTTTATTTTCCTTATCAACAGATGTTCATGCACTTGTGACACCGGGTTCTGGGTCGGTTCTTCGAAAGAATTGTATTAACTGTTCACTTTTTTTTTATTTGAATTGAAGTAATGACCTCTTTATTTATGAAAATTGGAAGGAAAAATCCTAGATTTCTATATAATAAAAAGGAGAATTCAACTGATAATTTAGTTGGCTTGCCTGACAGCGGTGTCCGGCGCCACCACGACCCTTAAGTGGAATTTGGGTCGTGACAACATGGTATCAGAGCACTCGGTTCCCTAGGGTCTCACGAGTCATGAGCAAGTCTAGTAGAGTATCGCGGATCGGTACGGAGACGTCTGTTCTTATCCTCGGGAGGCTGCAAGACTGTTAGGAGTACCTCCCTTCTTGATTCCTTATCGTGCGATTCAATTTTATGTGAGGCTTATGCCTTTGTTTCTTTCCTCTCAACCCCATGCGACGCGAACCGCTTGTCATAAATCGAAATTGAAGGACCGTAATGGTACTATAGATGTGATACGGGATGTTTCTCCCGGTATAGCTGATCAGATTGTTGTCGTCGCCTTATGGAAGATTATTTTATTGTTCCAGCCCAGTAGCGGTATTCTTGAGGGCTTTGAGGCTAGGCACAAGTTGTCGCGATGCTTATGAATGACTATTCTGCAGTAGTAATATGATGGTAGGGTGTTGCCCACGTGTCAGGGCAATGAATGATTTCAAGGGAGGTTTACTCAGTGCTTAATCAAGAGATTCGATATTTTATTCCCGGCAGGGGGAAAGGCAATCGAACTAAGGAGGGTCAGATGTGGACTGGCGGAAGTAATGATACTTGGTAATTGCAAGCGTGGTGGAATTTTTATTCTATATTGGAGTGCTGTCGTCCTAATTGGACGTATTAAGTTTGTCGGTGTTATGAACTTCTACAATTCGCCTTTGAGGCAAGGTATTGTGAAATAGTATCGGAGATACAACTATCAGATATCGCAGGATGCGGTGGTCCAGGATTGAATCAGTATTTCTAATGTTGACAGTTCGAGAAAGATGACCTTGGGAAAGGTTTGGAGTTAGTAGCAAATTGAGGATTCAAGTGCTATGAAGATAAATTTTATTAAGGAAACAACTGAGCAGAAAAGGATGAGAAAGACCTGTGGGAAGTGTCGGGCGGAGTTTTAAATTGCTAAAGGACCAGGCTTAGGAAGTGCAGGCCGAGCAATTGATTAAGGGAGTGATTTTGCCGAAAGTGAGAGAGAGTGGCGGAGCTGCGTAAGGGCTTGGTAATAAGATCACTATGCGCCTTAAGGAGAGTTGGAGCGATTTGGGAATATTGGTGATTGGCTATTGGGGCCTACGGAATTAATTAGAAGTAAGAGCTATCATGCGGCAGGAGATTTAATATAACGGAAAGGAGCCGCTTAAGTGAAGAAGGATGCAGCATAACTTGGAATTAGAAGGATGTTTCCGCGCATTTAAATGATGTCCACGAGGGGTAAATGGACCTGTGCAGCTGGAGAGTGAGCTCAGACTCAGGATGGGTTACTGATATTGAAGTGATTGTACCCCGTGCAGCGGCGTTGGTGCCAGGGAGAGCTTCTATAGGTGGGCTACCCAAGTGAGCGGGTTAGTAGTTGCGTGGTTGGCAAGGCTTCTGCGAAGGATCCTATTGGGTATGCAGCAAAGAGATCGATCGTGCGAATGTGGTGGATGATTTAGAGTATAAGGAGGGGGGTTTTTACAGAGAGAATCCGAGAATTTATGTAGTTGATCGCGCAAAAGTTGTCGATGGAAGCTAGGGAATCTGGGTGAATTCCAGAGTTGTGAAATAATGGCTTCACGCTAAGTGGGAGAGTCCCATCGCTTATGATGGGGTTGCAGAGTTAACTACCTGCGAGGTTTCTGGTTGTTAGCATATTGGTGGGCTATTCAGCTACGGGGAAAGACCATAAGTGGTAATCTGAGCAAAGGAATTATTAAAGGTGGGCCATTGTTGGCCTTATGATTCCATGCTCAGACATGGGGAAAGATTCATGATTTTGCGTTGTATAGGCGCGGGTTCCAAGGGAAGTGATTCGGCGGGTTCTTCGCCAAGGGGGTATTCATGTGATGAAAGACTCATGGAGTTGATTATATTCGAGGCCAAGTCAGAGCGGGTGGCTCTCAGCAGCGGTCCTAGTGAAATTTAAAAGATGAAGTATGATACCTAATGATTTCGAGCCTATAGGCGCAGTTGAGAATCAAGCTTTTGCAGTAGCTTAAGAATGGAGACTCAGAACGTTCTGTGATGTTTTGGCTTGCGGTATAGCATTTGAGAGATATGAGACAGTTCATGGGATTTGAGACAGCATGGTCTCGCGATTCGAGGTCACTCAAGATGAGTGCAGGTGGAGTATGTTATGTGTTAGATGAAATCAGTATTATCTTTAAGGCAATCAAGGATAAAATGGAAGAAGGTAGTTTGATTGGCCATAGTTGAATTTGGCATATTGGCGCTGGCGATCAGTTTCTTCAGCGTGATCGAGTT
>NW_017679360.1:11022-12776 GCF_001879085.1 Nicotiana attenuata
ACTAATACTAGTATTATATTAAAAGGAGAATAGTTTGCAATGTGGTTAAGCCAAGTGGCAAGCTAAAATGAAGCCACTTGGCAATTTTAAGACAACATAAAAAATTTAAATTAAAAATGGAAAAATATATAATGAAAGTAGTAGTCCAAGATTTTATGTAAATTGAATTTCATTCTTTAATTAATCAAAGCTAATTATTTTAACATTTAAACTAAAAATGTTCTCTTTTTGAGAATCTGTTGGACGTACACTTGCAACTTTCATTAAGCAAACAAATAAATTTGTGTATAATTTAGTTATGGTTGGTATTCTTTTTTGAGAAAGAATCAATTAAAATTTCGTTTTGTATCTTACACATTAATTTTGAGTTGAAATAATAATTCTATATTTAGTACAAGCTTTGTATCTGACCTTATTTGCGAACAATATACATTACTATAGATGTCATATATATTACTATATATATTTTTAATTAAATTTTGTGTATAATTTATTCTTTTTTAAACAAAAAATGTTCTCCTTTTGAGAATATATTGGACGTACACAAAAGTGGGATGCAATTTTCATTAAGCAGACAAATATATTATATCTATAGGTAACTTTACTTAAATTTTTGTATAATTCGGCTATGTTAAGTATCCTTTTTTGAGAAAGAATCAATTAAGATTTCTTTTTTGTATCTTACACATTAATTATAAATTGAAATAATAATTCTATATTTAGTACAAGCTTTGTATCTGACCTTATTTGCGAACAATATACATTACTATAGATGTCATATATATTACTATATATATTTTTAATTAAATTTTGTGTATAATTTATTCTTTTTTAAACAAAAAATGTTCTCCTTTTGAGAATATATTGGACGTACACAAAAGTGGGATGCAATTTTCATTAAGCAGACAAATATATTATATCTATAGGTAACTTTACTTAAATTTTTGTATAATTCGGCTATGTTAAGTATCCTTTTTTGAGAAAGAATCAATTAAGATTTCTTTTTTGTATCTTACACATTAATTATAAGTTGAAATAATAATTCTATATTTAGTACAAGCTTTGTATCTGACCTTATTTGCGAACAATATACATTACTATAGATGTCATATATATTACTATATATATTTTTAATTAAATTTTGTGTATAATTTATTCTTTTTTAAACAAAAAATGTTCTCCTTTTGAGAATATATTGGACGTACACAAAAGTGGGATGCAATTTTCATTAAGCAGACAAATATATTATATCTATAGGTAACTTTACTTAAATTTTTGTATAATTCGGCTATGTTAAGTATCCTTTTTTGAGAAAGAATCAATTAAGATTTCTTTTTTGTATCTTACACATTAATTATAAATTGAAATAATAATTCTATATTTAGTACAAGCTTTGTATCTGACCTTATTTGCGAACAATATACATTACTATAGATGTCATATATATTACTATATATATTTTTAATTAAATTTTGTGTATAATTTATTCTTTTTTAAACAAAAAATGTTCTCCTTTTGAGAATATATTGGACGTACACAAAAGTGGGATGCAATTTTCATTAAGCAGACAAATATATTATATCTATAGGTAACTTTACTTAAATTTTTGTATAATTCGGCTATGTTAAGTATCCTTTTTTGAGAAAGAATCAATTAAGATTTCTTTTTTGTATCTTACACATTAATTATAAATTGAAATAATAATTCTATATTTAGTACAAGCTTTGTATCTGACCTTATTTGCGAACAATATA
>NW_017679360.1:14999-17167 GCF_001879085.1 Nicotiana attenuata
CTGCCTTAAGGATTAGGGGAGAAAGAGTAAAGTGTATGCAAAAAGAGAGAGAACGTGGTTAGTCAATTTTACGGTGATTATGTGAGATAAAAGACTAAAAAGGAGAGAGAAAAATATTATTTAGCATATATGGTGCCTTAAATCTAGGATGTAACTATAATTAGATATTTGGCTATAAAGTATAAAAGGTATCTATAGGATGTAATATTTTAAAATGGTATTTATTTAAAATAAATAGGGTACTAAGGTTTTCTATAGGGTGTAAAGATTCCTTTATATAATTAATTCAATTATATTAGCCCATAGTATTTATTTGGACCAATATTTTCTAGAATTTAAAATATAATCCAAATTATTTTATGGATTTAATTTTAATAAAATTTAAATGCCTACTGGAGTCTTAAAATATTTTTAAAGTTTGGTTGTAAAGATGGTATTAACACTAACATATTAAACTTTACGGTGTAGAATATTCTTTTTAATTATCCGCGCATCTCGCGGGTACTAATACTAATATTAATAAAGACGAAAAATTGAGAAAATTGAGAGGGATAAGGTTTACCAAAATTCAAGCCTAAAATTAAGGGACCGGTATTCCCTCAAGTTGCTATTTTCTGATTTTTTTTACTATGAAGAATACTCTCTGGTCAATATCAATTGTCATTTTTTTTTTCTATACGTCCCTTAGAAAACTATCAGTAAGAAGGATTTTTTGATTGTTGTACCCTTATTTACTCTTCACATTTAGGTTTTCTATGCTCTTAAATTATAATCAATATTTTTTACTTTGAAAAATAATTAATACTAAGGATAAAACAAAAATAATAATTACATCTTAATTTTTTTAAATGACAAATATTTTAGACATGTTATTTTTAGCAGTCACATTAACTAAAATGGACCGAAGGGAGTAATTATTTGAAAGTGTTAATAGATGATAATTACTAACCCAAGGGGCTAACCCAAAAAGAGGCTATATTCGCACGACAGTTTAAAAAGAGGCTAAATTTGCACACCAGCCCATAAAGTGGCCATACCGTCCGAAAAATCCAACTATATAATCAGAGGTTAAATTTACTCATGGCTGTCGTTCCGGTTTTCTTTCGTGGTTTTAAATCTCGCAGACTGGGCTGTTTAGAGTTTCTTCGTTTTGTTTCAAAGGAAGATTGCTGTGTCGCTAATGGCTTTCCGTCTCGTAGGATAAGTTGGTTTTAGCCTAACTTTTGGTTTATCCTAAGGCTTGTTTGATCTCTGTCTCAATTTTTGGGGGATTTTTAAAAATTTTGGTTTGGGTAGAAGACAAATGGCTGCTGGTGCTGGTAGAGCTTTGCTTGGAGCACCAACAACACAAATCAGGTATAAAAGTTTTTATTTTGATGGCAGAATTTTACCCCCATTTTTTTACGAAGAGGTCAAGCGAGCTCTGCTGCTTAGGGTTTGTGTGTTTTGTTTCAACGGAGGTTGCTCTGCACTATGGATTTCCACCTCGGAGGGTGGGTTGGTTAATTTTTTATTTATCCGACGAGTGATCGATTTTTGTCTCATGTTTGTTTTTTGTTTTCTTGTGGTTTGGGTAGAAAACAATTGGCTGCTGGTAGGGTTTTGCTCGGAGCACCAAGAACACAAATGAGGTACGTGGCCGGCGACCGTAGATATATTGTTATTGAAGTTTCGCGTCTCCTTGATTCCGAATTAGGGGTTACTGCCAGCAATTTTCTTCCAGCCAGGGAGACCATTTTCATCCTGAGGGTAAATTTTTCAACATCCTGTCTTAGTTTCGCTTCAAATTTCAAATCTCACTAGAACATGATCCTAGGACCTTGTTCCTTAGGTGCAACTATAAATAGTGAGCTCTATTGTCATTGTAAAGGGATGATTTTTCTGCGAACTTATGCTATAATCGATTCAAAGTTTTATACAATTTTATCTTCTTGTTCCTTGATTTCATCACTGTTATGCTCAGAAGCTTTACTCCCGGAATTACTATTTCTGCGATTTTATCTTCGTGTCGAGTCTAAATATTGCGTATTTCTTCAAATATTCTGTTATTTCAGGATCGAATTAATTCACTTATCTAGAAATCACGTATAAATTCAATTGTACCATTTTACAGGTAAACAGTTTTGCGTCCCACCGTGGGGCCTAGACAGTCGTGTAATTAACTTGAT
>NW_017679361.1:0-12884 GCF_001879085.1 Nicotiana attenuata
TTTGTTCTTTTTTCTACTTACAAGTATAATTGGACTAATTCATAAAAAGGGGCAGTAGAAATACACTTGATACTGAAAAAAAAAAATCATAAAAATCTCTTTTTTTCTACTTACAAGTAAAATTTGACTAATTCATAAAAAAGGGGCATTGAATTATACTTGATACTGAAAAATAATCATAAAATCTATTAATTTCTACTTGAATTAACAAACCTGAGGAGTGGAAGCATTTCCATTTCTTGGGAAAAGAAACAAGAGTGTGTTGGTAAAAGCAAGGCTGAGATTTCTGATGCAAAAATTTGAAACCTTGATTATACTGCTGCTGCTGCTGCTGAAGAAGAAATTTACTACTGAGACTCATTTTTATTTTTTTTTAATCTTAATTTTCAGAGAAAGTAAAGCGGAGTTTTTTGGGGTCTAATAATATAATTCAGTGACCCAATTTTAGAAATCAATGACTCGGGGGAAGGGACCAAAATCGGCTGGGAGATCTATTTTTTCATATTTTAGGAATCTTATTTATTTATTTTTAATTTAAATTGTAAGTAATTTTCCTAGAGGAAATACACATTGTAAAGAAAATGTATTTTTTAGTTTCAGTTTGTTTGGATGGATGTTATATATGGTTTCTTGATGTATCATATCATATTGTATTATTTATATTGTATTGTATAATATTAGTCTATATATTGTTAAATAAATTGTATCAATTTTCGTAATATTACATACTAGCAATTCGAAGAATCTTATTGCGTTCGTCGCTTCATAATGTCATACACCAATAATTTAAAGAATATATGTATAATATTACAAAGAAAAAATAGAGTATGAGGTAGAGTGATTATTAAAAGGTGGGATGAAGAGTAAAATAAAATTATAGTAAAGGCAAGATGAGAAAAAAATAAGATAAGGACGCGACCATAAATAAAATAAAAATAAAATCAAAAATAAATATTACGTTTACACTAACAATACGATACGATACAATATGTAACCATTCAAACAAACTGTAATAGAAATGCAGGGTGAAATTCAAAAATAGCCAGATTTACAAGGGGTAATTGAAAAATAGCCACAGTTTCAAAAGTAATCGAAATTTAGCCACTTTTCATGTAAAGATAAATCTGATCGAAAACACTGTTCAAAATCCGGAAAAATGCAGCATAATATACTGGAGTTCCAGTATAATATATTGGAGTTCTAGCATAATATACTAGTCCAGCATAATATGCTGGAAGTTCATATACAGGTGCTCCAATCTCTAGTATATTATGCTGGAACTTTTCGTGTGTTGGAGTTCCAGCATAATATGCTGGAAGTTCATACACAGGTGCACAAATCTCCAGTATACTATGCCGGAACTTTCCGTATTGCAGTAAAATAATGGCTATTTTTCAGTGACTTTACAAACACTGGTTATTTTTTAATTACCAGTCCGAAAACTGGCTAGCCCGTGCTATTTTCATAGAAACATGTTATGGGATATTTGGTTCTTTCTCTACTTGTGATGATCCGAAAGGTCATCTTGTATTTTAGAACCCAATTCGGGGTTCCGAGGCCTTCAAAACCTCATCTTATTTCTCCTTGATTTGTCTGCGCAGTCCGGACGCGCTTCCGGAAAGCCTTTATGTGAAAATTTGAGAAAATAATAGTTTTTGCCTTTAAAAGTTGATTTTAGTTGACTTCAGTCAATATTTTGAGTAAACGGACCCGGACCCGGACCCGTATTTTAACGGTCCCAGAGGGTCCGTAGTAAAATATGGGATCTGGGCGTATGCCTGGATTCGAATTCCGAGGTCCCTAACCCGAGAAATAAATTTTTGATGAAAATTGTTAAACTGAAATTATAATGGTTTTGAGAAAATGGTTAATAATTAATTTCGTTAGTATCAGGTCTGTTTTTGGTTCTGGAACCCGGTACAGGTCTGTTATGATATTTATACCTTATATGTGAAATTTGGTGAGAAATGGAACTAATGTGACGTGATTCGGACCTTGGGTTGAGAAAATAGAAGTTTTGAAACTTTCTTGAAAATTTCATGCAATTTGGTGCTAAATTCATAGTTCTAGGTGTTATTTTGGTGATTTGATCGCGCGAGCAAGTTCGTATGATGTTTTAAGAGTGTATGTTTGGGTTGGAGCCCTGAGGGCTTGGGTGAGTTTCGGATAGGCTACGGAGTGATTTGAACTTAAGAAAATTGCCGGTATGCTTCAGGTCTGCAGACTTCGCAATTGTGAGGTCTGGCTCGCATATGCGAGCCTCGAATTTGCGAAGATTGTTCGCATTTGCGAAGCAGGGGAGGAGACTGGGTAGTTCGCATTTGCGAAGAAAAAGGCCGCATTTGCGGAAGTCCTTGTTTGCATTTGCGACTAGGACTTCGCATTTGCGAAGGCAGCAGAAATGTGAGGGGTTCGCATTTGCGATACCTTTCTCGCATTTGCAAGCTTCGCAAATGCGAAGCTCTGGTCGCAAATGCGACATCTGCAGCTGATAAGTTTTGGACTTAGACGGAATTTTTCATTCATTCTCCCATTTTTCAAAACCTAAACTTCAAGAGACGATTTTCCAAGGGCTAGTTCTTCCCCAAATCATAGGTAAATAATTCTTAACTCATTTCTTTCAATCTATTACATCTTTTCACAAAATTTCATCCTAGAATCTAGGGTTTTCGTGGTGGAATTGGGTGTTTTTGGATAGAACTTAGGAATTTTGAAATTTGGGGATTTAGACCTCAAATTAAGGTCGGATTCCAAAACCAATTGTATATCCGGGCTCGGGGGTGAATGGATAATCGGGTTTTGGTCCGAACCTCGAGTTTTGACCAAGCGGGTTCGGTGTCGATTTTTGACTTTTTGGGAAAAATGTTGGGAAACTTGTAATTGTGTATTGGAATTGATTTCTTTAGCAATAATTGATATTATTAAGTTAATTATGACTAGATACGAGTGGATTGGATGTGGAATCTAGAGGAAAAGCGATAATTGAGGCTTGAGTTTAGCCGTGGAATCGAGGTAAGTGTTGTGGCTAACCTTAGCTTAAGGTATTAGGTATTGTTGAGTCTATTTGCTACGTGTTTGATATTGAGTACAACGTATAGGTAAGGTGACGAGCACCTATGCGTTGTTGTCGAGTCATAGCATGCGAGTTGGTCTTATTCTTGTAACTGTTGTACTCTTTGATCATATATTTCATGTTTAGACTTGTTATTCCGTGTGTTGAACAACTCTTATCATGTCTTACGAAGTTTGGTACTGATTGAGTATTAACTCAGAGTTGAGACTGGTATTGTGAAATTAAATGTTGAAGTAAGACCGGTTCTTGATATTTTTATCTCCTTGTTGTTATTGTTCATGTTTTGGTGAGGGAGAGTGTTAAAGCACGAAGGGTGATGCCGTGCAATGCATTATGTGAGTGATAATGCACGAAGGGTGATGCCGTGTCGTATTCTGTGAGTGATAATGCACGAAGGGTGATGTCGTGCCATGTTATGAGAGAGTTGATGCACGAAGGGTGATGCCGTGCCGTTTCTATTGTTTCTTATGGTAAGGACGAGAGTAAAAGCATGAAGGGTGATGTCGTGCACTTGTTTTCTATGTTATTTCTTTCGTTGTTGTAAAGCATGTTATTTACTACGTTTCCTCACCGTACTATTTCAGGATTTGATATTCCCCTCAGCATGTTTCTCCCCATTCCTGTTAATATCTGCTTAAATTCCCATTTGTTGTTATTTTCTTGTATATGATTTAACTGCACAGGTTCATATTATTGTCGTGTCTTAGCCTCGTCACTACTTCGCCGAGGTTAGGCTCGGCACTTACCAGTACATGGGGTCCGTTGTACTGATACTGCACTCTGCACTCTCTGTGCAGATTTCGGTACAGGACCGCGTTGATCAGAGTTGGGTTGCTGCCTTCAGTCCAACAGGAGACCTAAGGTAGATCTGCCGGCGTTCGCAAACCCTGAAGTCCCCTTCCAGTTATCCCAGTTTCCCTATTTTCTTTTATTTTGAGAACAGATGTATTTTCTTTAAACCAGTATTTGTACTGACTCTTAGAAGTTCGTGGATTGTGACACCAGATTTTGGGTAGTCGTGTATTAGTTTTTGGATTATTGTAAATTTCCGCACTTCTTTACTTTGTTTTGGTTTAATTATTGTTATTTACTTTTTTGGATAGCGGTTAGCGTATTAGACCTTTATCTGTTGGCTTGCATAGCATTCCAAAAAGTTAGGCGCCATCACGATCCCGACGGTGGGAAATCCGGGTCGTGACAAGTTGGTATCAGAGCACTAGGTTTCCTAGGTCTCACAATTCATGAAAAAGCTAGGTAGAGTCTGAGGGATCGGTATGGAGACGTCTGTGCTTATCCACTAGAGGCTACAAAGTTTAGGAACAATTTCACTTCTACTCTTCTCTGTCGTGCGATTTGATCTCTCAATGCTAATTGAACTTTCTACTCTTGTTCTTTCGCTGATGGCGAGAACATGTACCGCTTCATCAGCTGATCAACAGCCCGAGCCCCCAGTGGCAGCTCCTACGAGGGGCAGGGGACGAGGCCGTGCCAGAGGCCGAGGCACGGGCATGGCTCAGCGTAGAGCTCGAGCAGCAGCACCAATAGCGGAGCCTCAAATGGAGTTTGATGATGAGGTCCCGACCCAAACTGTTCTGGCAGGGCTAGCTCAGGTTCCCGAGGGGTTCATCGCTACCCCGGTACTTTAAGATGCTTTGGTCTGCCTAGTGGGCCTTATGGAGAGCGTAGCTCAGACTGGCACATTTCCTGTAGCACCAGCCGTCTCTCAAGTTGGGGGAGGAGCCTAGACTCTCGCTACCCACACACCAGAGCAGATGGCTCCTCAGTTTCAGACTCCAGCAGCTCAGCCAGTGGGAGTAGCTCAGCCGGTTATTGCGGCTCAGGCCGCTGGTGGATCAGTTATGTCTTCTGAGGCTCTGTTGAGGTTGGACAAGTTCACCAAGCTTTTCCCGGTTCATTATAGTGGGGCATCTTTTGAGGACCCACGGGATTATCTTGACCGCTTCCATGAGGTGTTGCGAAACATGGGGATAGTGGAGACCAATGGGGTCGACTTTGCTGTATTCTAGATGATAGGGTCCGCCAAGAGATGGTGGAATGATTTTTTGTTGACTAGACCAGCTGGGTCGCCTGCCTTGACTTGGGACCAGTTCTCTCAGCTATTTCTTGAGAAGTTCCTTCCTATCACTCAGAGAGAGGACTATAGCAAGCGGTTCGAGCATCTTCAGCAGGGTTCTATGACTGTCACTCAGTACGAGACTAGGTTTGTTGATTTGGCCCGTCATGCTCTTCTTATACTTCTTACCGAGAGAGAGAGAGAGTGGGGAGGTTTGTTGAGGGACTCGCTCAGCCTATCAGATTGCAGATGGCTAAGGAGGCAGGGAGCGAGATTTCTTTTCAGGATGCGGCCAATGTGGCCAGGCGAGTTGAGATGGTTTTAGCTCAGTGGAGTGGTCAGGGGCCTGAGAAGAGGCCTCATCATTCTGGTAGGTTTAGTGGTGCCACATCTAGAGGCAGGGATTCTTTTAGTAGAGGCCATCCTCCCAGGCCGTTTCATGCATCACTTCAGGCTTCTCACGGTGCTTCAGGTGGCCGTGGCTCTCAAATGCAGTATTCCGATCAGCTAGCCTACAATGCACCACCAGCTCTTATCAGTGCATCTCCGCTCCAGAGTTTCAGGATGGTTACCCAGTCCGTCAGGGTTAGTTTCAGGGTCAGCAGTCTCAGCAGCCGAGGTCTTGTTATACTTGTGTCCATCTGAGGCACATTGCTAGATTTTGCCCTCGAGCATCGAGCAGTTCTCAACATCAGGGTTCTCGTGCCATGGTTCCGGCACCGGGTGTTCCACCGCCCGCTCAGCCAGCTAGGGTTAGGGGTCAGACAACTAGAGGTGGAGGTCGAGGTATTAGAGGTAGAGGTCAGGCCGCTAGAGATGGAGGTCAGCCAGCAGGAGGCCGTCCCAGGGATGTAGTTCAGAGTGGTGGGGCCCAAACCCGATGTTATGCTTTCCCAGCCAGGCCTGAGGCTGAGTCATCCGATATTGTTATCACAGGTACTGTTTTAGTTTGCAGTAGAGATGCTTCAGTCCTATTTGATCCAGGGTCTACATACTCCTATGTGTCATCTTATTTTGCTATATATTTGGTTGTGCCTCGTGATTCTTTGAGTGCTCCTGTATATGTGTCCACACTGGTGAGTGATTCTATTGTTGTAGATTGTGTCTATTGCTCGTGTGTGGTTATTATTGAGGGTCTTGAGACTAGTATAGATCTCCTACTTCTCGATATGGTTGATTTTGATGTCATTTTGGGGATGGATTAGCTGTCACATTATCATGCTATATTGGATTGTCACGCCAAGACCGTGACCTTAGCCTTGCCGGGGTTGCCTCGATTGGAGTGGAGAGGGACTCATGGTCATTCTACCAGCAGGGTTATTTCTTATATGAAGGCTCGGCGTATGGTCGAGAAACGGTGTTTGGCTTATTTGGCTTATGTTCGTGATTCCAGTACGGAGGTTCCTTCCATGGATTTCGTACCTGTTGTCATGAGTTTCCAGAGGTATTTCCTACAGACCTTCCGGGGATGCCACTCGACAAGGATATTGACTTTTGCATTGATTTGGCTCCGGGCACTCAGCCCATTTCTATTCCGCCGTACCGCATGGCCCAGCCAGAGTTGAAAGAATTGAAGGAGCAGTTGCAAGATAGTGATATCATAGTCCTTTAGCAGCTCTAACCACCTCCTCGGCGCAAATTAAGGTCCTTCTACTTGAACATATGCTGCAAACTCCGGTGATCAGTATAGATCTCACAAGGAACACCGTACAAATAATGACGCCAGATCTTCAAGGTGTGTACAATATCAGCTGACTCGAGATCATGGACAGGGTAATCTTCTCATGCACCTTCAGCTGTCTGGACGTATAGGCAATCACCCTACTGTCCTGCATCAATACCGCTCCAAGGCCAACCCTCGAGGCATCACAATAGACAGTATAAGACCCTGAAACTGTAGGCAATATCAAGATTGGGGCTGTAGTCAAAGCTATCTTGAACTTCTAAAAGCTCTCCTCACACACCTGCGCCCACCAGAACGGAGCACCATTCTGGGTCAACCTAGTCATAGGTGCTGCAATTGACCAAAATCCCTCAACGAACTGACGGTAATAATCCGCCAAGCCAAGAAAATTACGGATCTCTGTAGCTGATGATGGTGTGGGTCAACTCTGCACTGCTTCCACTTTCTTCGGATCTACCTTGATCCCCTCACTCGATACAACGTGACCCATGAATTCCACGAAATCCAACCAGAACTCACATTTCGAGAACTTCGCATATAACTTCTTTTCCCTCAAAGTCTGAAGCACTGTCCTCAGGTGTTGCTCATGATCTTCCCGACTCCTGGAGTATACCAAAATGTCATCAATAAAGACAATGACGAACGAGTCAAGATATGGCCGGAATACACTGTGCATCAAATGCATGAATGCTGCTGGGGCATTGGTCAGCCCAAATGACATAACAAGGAACTCGTAATGACCATACCGAGTCCTGAAAGCAGTCTTCGGGATATGTGGCTCCCCAATCTTCAACCGATGATAACCTGAATGCAAGTCAATCTTAGAAAACACACGAGCACCCTGTAACTGATCAAACAGGTCATCAATACGAGGCAAAGGATACCGGTTCTTCACTGTAACTTTGTTCAACTGGCGATAATCATTGCACATACGCGTAAAACCATCCTTCTTTTTCACAAACAAGACAGGAGCACCCCACGGTGACACACTGAGCCGAATAAAACCCTTATCAAGCAATTCCTGTAACTATTCCTTCAACTCCTTCAACTCAGGAAGAGCATACGGTAAGGAGGAATAGAAATGGGCTGCATGCCCGGCAATAGATCAATGCCAAAATCAATATCTCTATCGGGTGGCATGCCCGGAAGATCAGTTGGGAACACATCAGAGAAATCCCGTACTACTGGGACTGAATCAACTGTAGGGGTATCAATACTGACATCTCTCACATAAGCTAGATACACGTCATATCCCTTCTCAACCATTCGCTGAGCTTTAAGAAATGAAATAACTCTACTGGAAGTGTGATCTAAGGTACCCTTCCACTCTACTCGCGGTATACCTGGCATAGCCAGCATCACGGTTCTGGCGTGACAATCAAGAATAGCATAATGGGGTGACAACCAGTCCATGCCCAAGATAACATCAAAATCTACCATGCTGAGCAATAATAAATTGGCTCTGGTCTCAAAACCACTAAGAGGAACCAAACACAACCGATAAATGCGGTCCACAATAAGAGAATCTCCCACAGGAGTAGAAACATAACAGGGGGACTCAAAGAATCTCGAGATACGCCCAAATGCGAGGCAAAATAAGAGGAGACATAAGAATAAGTGGAGCCTGGATCGAATAGAACCGATGCATCTCTATGACAGACCGGAACAATACCTATGATGACAGATTCGGAGGCAACAACCTCAGTACGGGCAGGAAGGGCATAGTATCTGGCCTGGCCTCCCCCTCTAGGGCAACCTCTACCTCCCCGACCTCCACCTCTAGCTGGCTGGGCAGGTGGGGTAGCAACTGGTGCTGTAATCATAGCCTGGGAACTCTGCGGAGCACGTTGTGGCTGAGAAGTCTGCGGAGGTGCACCCCTTCTAAGTCTGGGGCAATCCCTCACCATATGGCATGTGTCGCCACACTTAAAACAAGCTGTGGGAGGACGTGGCGCCTGTGATTGGCTCGGGCCAGGTCTGCAGGACTGACCACTAAAAGAACCCTGTGCAGGAGGCGTACTAGATACTGGAGGTACATAATACGGCTCCTAAGGTCTAGAAGGAGCTGGAATACCATTGGCTGCTGAAAGAGTTGAATGAACGGGGTGACTCATATAACCCCTACCATGACGAACTGCAGCTGGGGCATGGGCACCAGAATAATGGCCCGACTCTCGAGACCTCTTGGCCTCTCTCTCCTCTCTATCCCGAGCATGCATGCCCTCTACTCTACTAGCAATGCTCACCACCAACTGATAAGAAATATCTATCTCCAACTCCCGGGCCATGCTAGATTTGATGCTGGGAATAAGTCCCTCAATAAACTGGCGAACTCTCTCACGAACAGTAGAAACCAAGGCTGGTGCATGCCTAGCCAAGTCACTGAAACGAACAGCATACTCCGAAACAGTCATAGAACCCTGGCGCAAATGCTCAAACTCCGCGCGCCATGCGTCCCTCAGGCTCTGAAGGACATAATCTCTCAAGAATATATTTGAAAACTGAGTCCATGTAAGTGAAGCTGCCTCAGCAGGACTGTCAAACTCAAAAGTACGCCACCGCTGATAGGCTGCTCCTCGAAGCTGGAAGGCTGTGAAAGAAACCCTACTCGATCCTGATATACCCATAGTGCGGAGGATGCGGTGACACTCCTCTAGAAATCTCAGAGCATCCTCCGATTCTAGACCACTGAATGTAGGAGGCTGGTACTTCTTGAACCTCTCAAGCCTCCTCTGCTCCTCCTCTGAAGCTAGTGCCCTATCCTCGGGCTGAACTGGGGCTACAGGCGGTGCAGGTATAATCTCTAGGACCTGATCGACCTGCACTCGCTGCTCAGGAGTACGGGCGGCGGGAGTCTGTGCTCCTCCCCCGGCCTGAGATATGGCTGCAGCAAGGGGAAGCAACCCTGCCTGAGCTAGAGTGGTGTACATGCTGATGAACTGTGCAAGGGTCTCCTAGAGAGCTGGAGTAGTAGTAGCAGTAGGCGTATCAGGCGCCTGGGCTCCGACTGGAGCTGCTGGTGGCTCCGACTGGAGCTGCTGGTGGCTCCTCTGTAGCAACTCGCGCGGGTGCTCTGGCTGCACCACGTGTGCGTCCTCGGCCTCTGCCCCGGCCCCGATCTCTGACGGCTCTAGCAGGGGGCGCGGGTGTCTCATCATCTCCGATAGCACGTGTCCTCACCATCTGTGAGAGAATAGAAGACAGAGGTTTAGAATTTTGATATCAAAAATCACGCATGACAAGGAAATCAAATGAAGTGGAATTTTCCTAACAATTACATAGCCTCTCGAAGATAACTACAGACGTCTCCGTACCGATCAGCGAGACTCTAATAAACCGACTTGTGATTCATGACTCCTATGAATCTAGAGCTTTGATACCAACTTGTCATGACCCAAGTTCTCCCTTCGTGAATTGTCGTGACGACACCTAGTCTCTACGACTAGGTAAGCCTAACAAATTGCGGAAAAAAGGAAATAAAGATACGAAACTAGCATTTTACGGGTAACAAAATAAGGAAGTTTAAAATGCCGCCCGGCATATGCAATATCACTCTCTCAAACTGAACAAAACACTCCCAAAACCCGGAATCTCATGAATCACAAGCTAAAGAAAATACATAGTGTTCTAACTCCAGATGTCTAGACAAAAGGAAATAGCCAGTACAGGGGGATCTCCCGGGATACCGTCCCGTAGTCCCAAACGTAAATGTGCAGAGGATCTCTCGGGATACCGTCCCGTAGTCCAAAAGTAAATAGCCAGTACAGGGGGATCTCCCGGGATACCGTCCCATAGTCCCAAATATAAATGTGCAGGGGGATCTCCCGGAATACCGATCCGTAGTCCCAAAGTAAACATGCAGGGGGATCTTTCGGGATACCGTCCCGTAGTCCCAAAGTAAACATGCAACAGTCTCAAGAAAGAAATCTACAGTTCTATCCAAGTTTGTATTAAGAAAACGGGAAATTCTACTCTAGACATGCTACACAGAATCCAAGTAAGCAGTTAAAGCAGAAAAGACAGTTAAGTCACATAAGCATGTTGTCCTAAGCCTAACAGGAAACTTCAAATACAAGTATTGCTCAATTGAAAGAAAACATAGATATTTACTTAATGAAAATGGGGTTTTTCTACAATTAGCACGTGTACGCACCTCACGTACACGACATTCATATAACAACAGTACCAAAGTCCTAAGGGGAGTTTCCCCCACACAAGGTTAGACAAGCCACTTACCTCGAACCAAGCTCAATCAATCCGAAATTACGCTCTTGCCACGAGTATCTAACTCCGAGTGGCCCAAATCTAATCAAATCAATTTCATAATGTAAATATAACTACAAACAATGAGTTTAGCTAAAGGAATCGAAGCTAAGGCAAGAAAAAGAAAAACGCCCAAAAATCCTCCTCGGGTCCACGTCTCGGAATTAGGTAAAAATTACGGATTATGAACACCCATTCACTCACGAGTTCACTCGTACGAAAATCATCCTAATCCGACGTCAAATTCTCACTAAAAACTTAGATTTTCCATTGGGGGACTTTTCCCCCATTTCCAAACTTTTACCCTCAAATTCCTTAATTAGATGATAAAACTAACAATAGATTAATGTATTAGAATCACATTAGAGTTAGAATTCATTACCCAATAGTTCTCCTTCAAAATCTCTCAAGAAATCGCCTTCCACCGAGCTCAAAATCGTTTTTAGAAGTTATGAACTCAAACCCTCGATTTTTCATATTTCTGCCCAGCGATTTCCGCTTCTGCGAGGAGTCCAGCGCACCTGGGGTCCCGCTTCTGTGGCTGGGTTCTGCATCTGCGGAAATTCATTAAATCTCCAGCGTTCGCACCTGCGCTCCTCTCATCGCAGATGCGGTTCCGCTTCTGCGGTCTTTGAGCCGCATCTGCGACCATTGGTCTCTGATAAGTAGGATTTTAACGTATTTTATGCCCCTACTTGCCTATGCTTTGAGTATAATTTGATACAAAATAATCCCAAAATGCTCACAGGTTGTGCTTGATTGCAGGTTTGAGCGACAAAGTGACTGAACTGTCAAAGATTGGCTCAAAATGGAGTGAAACCTGCTCAAGCATCAAAGGCCAAGAAAAGTGAAGGAAAAAGATCCTAGTGCGGACCGCACAAAAGTGCACGCGGCCGCACTAGGAGATTCAGAGAAGTGCTAATTCATGACTCTCACAACGTGGCCGCGGTTGGATTTACGCGGCCCGCGTTCAGCTCACGCGGTCGCGCCACATTTTCACGCAGTCCGCGTGAAGAGATTCAGAGAGATGAAATTTGGGGACCAAGTAAGCCACGCGACCGCGGTCACATTTACGCGGTCCGCGCCAGATCTCATGCGGCCGCGCTACACTTTTGCGCGGCACGCTATCCTCAACTTCAGAGAGCCAATCCTCAAGATTTCAAGAGCCCACGCGGCCGCGCTACCTTTTTGCGCGGCCCGCGCTGACCCCGCAGGGGCATTTTTGTCCAAGTTTTTCAGCCACTATAAATAGATCCTTTTTCCATTTTTAGGTTAAGTTTAGATACCTATGGCTGCTGAGCTTGTGAGAACATTGGGTTTAGCCAATTTTGGCGTTTTTAACCTCAATTTTTGTATTTCTTCCTCAGTGATCAATTATTATGTTTGCTTCTTCATCTATTTCTATAATTTTTGCATCTAGCATGAGTAGCTAAACTCACTAGCTAGGGTTGTGGCTCAACCCTCGTGTGGGTAATTAATGGGTGTTGCAATCTAAGGCTAGATTGATATTGGGTGTTTGCTATTTGGGTTAATTTTAGGTTTTCATTAAGGATTGGTGGTTGCAAACACTGATTCTAGCTTGGTGGGTTTGACTCTTCTTGAGAAAGAAAGTCTATGACCCCAAAATTGACCCAACAAGAAATTGGGATGGACCCATGAGAAATGGTAGTCCCAATTAACGGGTTAAACCTCGAGAGAGTAATTACCCTACTTGAACCCTAGTTGCTTGATCAAATTGGCCTACCCAATTGGTCTCGAGAGAGTCAATTGGGCAAAATCACTCTCTCTAC
>NW_017679361.1:16427-17158 GCF_001879085.1 Nicotiana attenuata
AAAGATTTAGCATTTCCATCATTTCCAAAATATCAATCAAATAAAAAAGAGTAAAAAGAAATCCAAAAAAGATTTTACATATTTCATAGTTTTTCAAAAAAGCAAAATATGTTTCTCCAAATCAGGTTTTTTTTCTCCCGTATCCAATCTTCCCGAACTACGCATACTTGATTCTCGCTTTCGGGCGGAATACGTAGGCAGCCCACATAGGGTCCAGTCTTCCTAGTGAGTCTTAGGGTTCTTGGCTTCGGGGGTCGTAGCCAAATCTTGAATGTTTAGCACATTTGGCCACATCAGCCGTTTTTGCAAAATAAGGTTATTTTCTCAAAGTATTTTGTTATCCCATGTCTTAGAGCCTTGAGTCTAAAACAAGGTGTCCTCTCAGTTCTAAGGTCCATTCCTGTTGAATTTGCATGTCTAACCACTTTTGACCACATCGGTCATTCTTGCAAAATGGGGTCATTTTCGCAAAAGTGGTTCAATGACCCATGTCTTAGGATCTTGAGTCCACAATTAGGTGTCATATTACTTTAAAGTCCATACTTTTTGAGTTTGCATCTTTAGCCACTTCTGGCCATATCGGCCATTTTTCCAAAATGGGTCATTTCTGCAAATTAATTTTGGGCCATGATTATTGGGAGTTTGAATCCATATAAGCCTTAGTGAGGTATTTACATGTCTTTGAGATTGTTGAGTTTGCGCTAATAGGCACTCTTGGCCACGTAGGTTAA
>NW_017679362.1:0-5988 GCF_001879085.1 Nicotiana attenuata
CTTTAGTTTTAGAAAGTTAACTACCTAAGTTAGGTTCGTGTTAGAGTCGCGTTTTAGTGCTATTGATGTCCGTTTGGGATTCCGAGTATGTGAATAGCTCCGTATGGTGATTCTGGAGTTGGGAGCGCGATCGGAAGTGAATTCGGAGGTCCGTAGGTTATTTTGGAGCCATTTGGCTAAAGATAGAAATTTGAAGGTTTTTGAGAAGTTTGACCGGAGGTGGACTTTTTGATATCGGGGTCGGAATCCGATTCTGGAAGTTGCAGTAGGTCCGTAATGTCGAATATGACTTGTGCGCAAAATTTGAGGTCAATCGGACGTGATTTGATAGGTTTAAACATCGGAAATAGAAGTTTGAAATTTTGAAGTTCATTAAGTTTGGATTGGAGGTCGATTCATGATTTTAGCGCTGTTTGATGTGATTTGAGGCCTCGAGCAAGTCCGTAATGCGTTTTGGGACTGGTTGGCATGATTGGTTGGGGTCCCGGGGGGCCTCGGGTGGATTCCGGGTGGTTAACGGATCGAAAAATGGGATTTTTGGAAGGTTGAGGACTGCTGGTTGCTGTCATAACCGCACCTGCGAAAAGGGGGCCGCAGGTGCGGCGCCGCAGAAGCGGCTAGGAAGGCGCAGGTGCGAATTTTTGGTCAAGGGCTGGAGATGCGATCAAGGTTCCGCAGAAGCGGTACCGCATCTGCGGGGAAGTGGTCGCAGAAGCGGATTGGGTCGGCTCAGAGTGGACTGCAGATGCAGTCAAATTTCCGCAGAAGCGGTACCGCATCTGCGAAGGGCATATCGCAGAAGCGAAAAAGAGCATCCTTGGGCGGAATCGCAGAAGCAGTGGTTGATCCGCACCCGCGGAACCGCAGAAGCGGTCAAGGGACCGCAGGTGCGGAAATCACTGGAGGCAGAAGGGATGTTTTAAATCGGGGTTTGAGTTCATTTCACCCATTTTGCATGGCTTGGGCGATTTTTGGGGGAGATTCAAGAGAGGATTTTTGTCATCAACGACAAGGTAAGATATCCTCACTTATTATTAGTTAAATACATCAATTATGTGTGGATTTAAGCATGGAATTGTGTAGAAAAACTTGGGGTTTTGAGGGAAAAATCTAGAAATTATATTCTTGGAATTTAACTATGATATTGAGTATGGAATTTGGTGAAAATTATATATTTGAGTTCCTAATGTCATGGGTAATCTTTATCTTCAAAAAATTTCGGATTCCGGGCGCGTGGGCCTGAGGGCGTTTTGGTCAACTTTTCGATCGGAGTTAGGAATTGCTATAAATTAGATTGTAATGAGTATTTGAGCATATATTAATGGATTTGTGTAACCGTTGGCTAGTTTTGGAGCGTGGTGCATCAATTAGAGCCGCTGGAAGGGCGTGGAATGCCGGTTATGGATCTTCGGAGCGAGGTGAGTCTCCTTTCTAACCTTGTAAGAGGGAATTGTCCCCATAGGTGAAATAATTGATTATGTGCTCCTAATTGCGGGGGCTACGTACGCACGAGGTGACGGGAGTCCGTGCGTAGCTACTATTATGCTATTGTCTGGGTAGTTAGGACCCACAACATGTTATACTTGAATTATTTATGAACCCATTGATAGCTTGAATTACTTAAATCACCTTGTATTAGTAAATAAATTTAAAAAAAGATTAAAGATTATTTTCCTGAATTGTTAAGAAGAGAAATTTTTTTATTTGGATAAATATTTCTGATAAGTTCTTAATTGACTGATTGAGCATGTATCTCTATGTGTACCTACGTCGCATGCATGACTCGCGGGCAGGGTATATGTTTATTTATGGAATGGGCCGAACGCCTCGGCAGATTAAATAGATGCATCTATCGGTGCGCCGTCGACCCTCGGCAAGTGCACAGTTTATTTCTGTTGAATCGGGCGTCGTCTCGGTGTGATTGCGCATGTTATATTGTTGCTTGAGGACTTTAAATGTGAAATTTGCCCTTCGTGGCTTGATATAAATTAATAAGATAATAAAGAGTAAACCTTGAAAATCCTTGATTATTGGTTGAAGGTGTTTATCTATTTTCTGGCTTCGTGAATTAAAACTGCTATATAAATCCATGATTTCCTCACATTTTAGTATATTGTCAATTGACCTCTAGTAAGTGTCGAAGTTGACCATCTCGTCTCTACTTTTCCGAGATTAGGCGGGATACTCATTGAGTACACGTTGTTTACGTACTCATACTACACTTCTGTGCATTTTTGTTGCACAGGTATATTTATCTCTAGCAGCCACCGGGCGTAGCAGTGTGGATGATTCTGGGGCTAGGTGAGTTGCATTATTCGAGGCGGCCCGCAGCTAGTATAGCCCTCTTCCAGTGTACTGTATTTACTTCCTGTCCACTGTATTCCGGATGGATGTTTTATTTTATTTCCTTGACAGTAGATGCTCATGCACTTGTGACACCGGGTTCTGGGATGGTTTGAAGTATTGTATTAACTGCTTATCATTTAAATTTGATTTGAGACTATATTCTTTAAAAATTGCTAAATTTGAAGGAATATCCTAGATTTTCAAAAGTAACAAAACGAGAATTTGATTAAGTAATTTGGTTGGCTTGCCTGACAGCAGTGTCCGGCGCCATCACGACCCTTAGTGGATTTTGGGTCGTGACACTATGTCATGTGGTGATTTGTCTCGTTTGAACATATTAAATTATATTATTTTAATAAATTCTCAGTATTAGTTTATTTTTTATCTCAAGCTTAAATTAGTCTTATTCTTTTAAATTTTACACACTTTTTTTCTTTACTTATAATTATTATATTATTTATTATTTAACGTTATTATACTTTCATATGATTTTATCGGCTTACTAATTGACTTAATATTTTGCTTATTATCCTTTTAATAATTATTGATAAATATTATGAAATTTAATATATTTTACGCTTTTATCCTCTTACTTGAAACTATTTTACTATTTAAATCTATAAATAATATTTTTGAATATTATTCAATTATTTACTTTAATTTATTTTTAAATAATTTAAAGTATAAATATTCTCATATTATATTTTTTTTCTTTATACAGTCTCTTCCCTACTAAGAAAATTTTAATTAATGTTTTACCTGTAATCAAAATAATATCATATTTGACTTTAAGTTGTAACTTTAATTAGTATAAAATATTAATATATAAGTGTCACAACCCAAAATTCACTAAGGGTCGTGAGGGCGCCGGACACCATTGCCAGGCAAGCCAACAACCAATAACTAGAAACTTCTTGTTTTAACCTTAAGGGAATCATTCCTTTTATACATTTAGACAACAAGTAATGGACTTCATTGAAATAATAATAATGTCTTTAACCAAGTAGATATTTAACAATCCTACAACCATCCCAGAACCCGGTGTCACAAGTGCATGAGCATCTACTGATAAGGAAATAAAATACAACATCCGTCCGAAATACAATGGACAGGAAATAAATATAATGTACTGAAAAGGGCTATACTAGCTGCGGGCCGCCTCGAATAATGCAACTCACCTTGTAACGACCTGACCGGTCGATTTGCCTATTAGAACCCCATTCCCCTAAATAAAGCCTCCCATACTTGCTTTAACTAATTTACGACTTGCGCGGGCCATTGGTTCGGGGATTGGAAGAGTTTTGAGTAAAAAATATGCCCATTTGCTTCTTTAGGATTTCTTAAAAAGACCAAGTTTGACTTCGGTCAACATTTTGGGAAAACGGGCCCGGATTCATGATTTGACAATTTCTGAGGGTCCGTGGAAAAATATGGGACCTGGGCGTGTGTCCGGAATCAAATTCCGAGGTCCCTAGCCCGAGTAATGAATTTTTATCTAAAATTGTTTAATTGAAGCTTTAAGGAATTAAAGAAAACTAAGTAATCATTGATTCCCTAGGTATCGGGCTCGGATTTTGGTTTCGAAGCTTGGTACAGGTCCGTAATGTCGTTTAAGACTTGCCCGTAAAATTTGGTGTCAATCCGGGTAGTTTAAGGGCATTTTGACCCGTTAGAGGAGAGTTAAGAACTTGAAGATTCAATAGTTTAATTCATTTGGTTTTAGGGGGTGATTCCAAGATTTAGCGTTGTTTTGGGAGTTTCGAGGGTTTGAGTAGGTCCGCCTCGTGATTTCAGACTTGTCGGTATGTTCGGGCGGCACTCGGGAGCACCGAGCGTCAAACGATCAAGGTTCGAGTGAAGTTAAAAATTTAAGAAGAGGCTGAACTGCTGCTTCTGTCATAACCGCATCTGCGGTTCTAGGGCCGCAGATGCGGTCAGGCCTTCGCAGAAGCGGCCAAGGGCAGGCCTAGGGAAAACCGCAGAAGCGTTCATGAAACCACAGAAGCGGTTCCGCTTTAGCGGAAATTCGAGCAGAAGCGGTCCAGCCAAATTGGGCCAGAACCGTAGAAGCGGCCCAAAACCGCAGAAGCGGTTTCCGCAGAAGCGACCTTTAGACCGCGGAAGCGGTCCAGTCGCCTAAAGCCCAGATCCGCAGATACGGCCTCCTTTCCGCAGGAGCGAGACCGCAGATGCTGTCCCCAAACCGCAGAAGCGGAAACCGCTGGGCAGTGAGCTCTTTTATTTCGAGCTCAAGGTCATTTATTTCACTCACTACTCCACACTTCGGCGATTTGGGTGCTTCCAAAGAGAGGATTTCCACATAGCATTATAAGGTAAGTAATCTCCCTCCATTCTTAGTTTAATTACATGAACATTAGTTAGATTAAACACTAAAATTAAGAAAAAAATCAAGGGTTAGAGCTAGACCTACGGTTTTAGTAAAACTAAGATTTAAGCATGTAAATGGCTATGTAATGAACTAGAAATGATATATTATTGATACTTAGTTTGTAGAGAACAATTTCCTTCGAAAATATCGGAATCCGGGCACGTGGGCCCGGGGTCGGAATTTAGGAAACTTGTGAAAAAGGTTGGGAAATTACTTAAATAGTTAGAATTCGACCTTTTAAGCCCTTATTGACCAGTTCTTACCTATTTTAACTAGTTTGTGATCGCTCGGCTTCGAATTAAGAGCTTGGGTTTGTTCTCGACATTGGGAGTGCGCTTTGGAGCGAGGTGAGTCTCCTTTCTAACCTTGTAAGAGGGAATTGTCCCCATAGGTGTAATAACTGAATAATTGTTGCTAAATGCGGGGGCTACGTAAGTACTAGGTGACGAGAGTCCGTGCGTAGCTACTATGATATTAATTGTATGGGTAGTTTAGGACCCACATCATGCCTAATTTGGAAGTATCTCTTATTTAAATTGCCACTATGATTATTCATGATATGCTACAGACTTAGAGGAAATATGAAGTGAACGTATGAACTTGTTAAGCCTTGGTAAGAGCTTCCTGGTATGTGTATGAACCTTCGGGTGCATTCTTGATGTTTTCTTGATATTTAGATCGGGCCGATCGCCTAGGTGAGAATAGATGCATCTATGGTTCGTGCCGTACGACCCTCGGCAGTGCACATTTTTAATTTTGTTGGAGCGGGCCGTCGACCTCGGTGTGATTGCATATGATATGTATATATATGCTGATATTTGAACATGACATGCCTACTTGCTTAGAAATTGAAAATGTAAAATGGAAACTGAAGTAAGGACAAGAATATGATTATTGCTCTTTGTTATAACTTGTCGAATATTGGTGACTTTCATGCTTAGAATAGCACAATTATATTATATTATCTTGACCCTAGTGAGTATCAAGTTGACCATCTCGTCTCTACTTCTTCGAGATTAGGCGGGATACTCATTGAGTACACGTTGTTTACGTACTCATGCTACGCTTCTGTACTTAAATGTACAGGGTCTGAGGCAGGTGGATCCGGTTATTTCTCTGGTGCGCATTCGTGAGCAGACTTGGGACTTCTACGGTGAGCTGCTTTCCTTCCATGTCGATCCGCAGCCGAAGAAGTCTTTCTTTTGTATTGTTATTTTCTGTCTATTCTGATCCAGACAGTAGGGTAGTGTGGT
>NW_017679362.1:7680-17152 GCF_001879085.1 Nicotiana attenuata
AAGAAGAGATAAGATAACTGAGTGAATGACCCTCAAGTGAGGGGAGGAAACCTTGCTTGGGCGTCTGCAAGTACATTCAGGATGCCAACCATCTACGTGCTCTGCCGCTCAAGCTGAAAATTAGGGAAGTCAACTCCTATGGCGACTCCATATTCCTCATGTTGTGCAGCTTGTCCCTGCAACTCTGTTCTATGAAGTCCTGACATCCTCATGACGCTCACCCGAAGACTGGAGGATGAAGCCTGGTCAATTTTCTATAATAGCTTCTGTGGATCACCATCCATCAGTTGGCCTGGGCTGGGGTGCCACTGCAGCAAGCTTGGCTGAGCCCATGCTACGGGTAGTGCAAGCCGGAGTCTGATATACTGCAGATGCATGGCCTGGAGCCTGAGCAGTAAGGGTCTTGGGCTCCCCTCCTGCCTGTGAAGTGGCTGGCGTCTGCTGGAAATAAATCAGCCTGAGTATAGTGTCCTATGAAACCGTAGCCATGCGGCCCGTCATGACCTCCTGAAAATCCCGGTGCTGTCATAGGAATCTGACGGGTAGTCTCAGCCGCGGGCACTCGTCCTGCTCCTCAATAATACGCGTCCTCCACAGGATCTGCCGGTGGTGCAATGGAACGGCTCTGGGATGCCCTCGTCCCCTACCACGGGTCGGTGCCCTCCCCCGGCCTCTACCTCGGCCTCTCGCAACGGGGGGAGCAGCTCCTCCCGGTTCCGGAACGACGGCGGTACGAGTTCTCACCATCCGTGAGAGAATATGAAGAGGAAATTAGTACCTCTAAGCACTGCACGACAGGAAACGATAAAGAGTAGTCTTTCCTAATACCCTATAGCCTCTCGAAGATAAATACTGACGTTTCTGTATCGATCAACAAGACTCTATCAGGTTTGCCCATAACTCGTTAGACCTACGTTGAACCCAGTGCTTCTGATACCATGTTGTCACGATCCATTTTCAACAATAGGTCATAGGGCGCCTGACACCCTTGTCAGGCAAGCCTTTGCGGAAATATTACTAAAATAATCATATTATTTTTAATTATAATAAGTGAATGAACTCTCAACTTGGAAGTTAAAACCAGGAGAGATAAATACTATAATAAAAATAGTTACACAACCCCAAAATAATCGTCTCCCAAAGTGTGTTCCAGAACCTGGTGTCACAAGCTACGGGCAACTAGTAGAATATACAACCCAAAAGAAGGGGGAGCTCGAGCAGCATTTGAGAGTAGTGCTTCAGACCTTGCGAGAGCAGAAGCTGTATGCTAAGTTCTCCAAGTGTGAGTTTTGGCTTGAGTCAGTGGCATTCTTGGGGCATATTGTGTCCGGAGAGGGTATTAAGGTAGATCCCAAGAAGATTGAGGCAGTTCAGAGTTGGCCACGTCCCACTTCAGTGACCGAGATCAGGAGTTTCCTGGGATTAGCAGGTTATTACCGGCGATTTGTGCAGGGTTTTTCATCTATTGCCTCACCCCTGACTAGACTGACCCAGAAGGGTGCCCCATTCGTTCGGTCCGATGATTGCGAGGGGAGCTTTCAGAAGCTCAAGGCAGCTTTTGACTACGGCAGCAGTTCTTTGAGTTTGCCTTCCGGTACGGGGATGTATACTGTGTATTGCGACGCTTCACGCGTTGGTCTGGGATGTGTGTTGATGCAGGAGGGGAGAGTTATTGCATATGCCTCGCGTCAGCCGAAGATTCATGAGAAAAATTACCCTGTGCACGATCTGGAGTTGGCGGCGATTGTTCATGCTCTTAAGATATGGAGGCACTATTTGTACGGGGTGCCTTGTGAGGTTTACACCGATCACCGCAGCTTACAACATTTGTTCAAGCAGAGGGACCTCAATTTGAGACAGCGCAGGTGGCTTGAGTTGCTGAAGGATTATGACATTACCATTCTTTATCATCCGGGCAAGGCGAATGTGGTCGCGGATGCCTTGAGCAGAAAGGCGGAGAGCATGGGTAGTTTGGCATTCATACCAGCAGAGGAGAGGCCCCTAGTTCTGGATATCCAGTCCTTAGCTAATAGGCTTGTGAGGTTGGACATTTCGGAGTCCAGCCGAGTTCTAGCATGTGTGGTTGCTCAGTCCTCGTTATTGGGGGAGATTAAGGCCCGACAGCTTGATGATCCACATTTAGCGGTTCTTAGGGAGACGGTACTTCAGGGAGGCGCCAAGGAGGTTTTTATTGGCGAGGATGGTGTGCTGCGGCTCCAGGGCCGTTTATGTGTTCCTAATGTTGATGGTCTTAGGGAGCGGATTCTAGAAGAGGCCCACAGTTCGAGGTATTCTATTCACCCAGGAGTCACGAAGATGTATCGTGACCTGAGGCAGCACTACTGGTGGCGGGGGATGAAGAAGGACATAGTGAAGTATGTGACTAAGTGATTGAACTGCCAGCAGGTTAAGTATGAACATCAGAGACCAGGCGGCCTACTTCAACAGATGCCCATACCAGAGTGGAAGTGGGAGCGCATCACCATGGACTTCGTAGTAGAGTTACCGCGGACTTTGCAGAAGGTTGATTCAGTGTGGGTCATTGTGGATAGATTGACCAAGTCAGCCCATTTCATCCCAGTGGCGACTACTTATACAGCGGAGAGGTATGCTCAGATCTATATTTGGGAGATAGTTCGATTACATGGTGTGCCGGTTTCCATCATATCAGACCGAGGCCCTCAGTTCACTTCCCATTTCTGGGGAGCCGTGCAGAGTGAGTTGGGGAGTCGTGTAGAGCTTAGCACAACATTCCATCCCCAGACCGACGGACAGTCGGAGAGGACAGTGCAGATCGTGGAGGATATGCTTAGAGCATGTGCGATTGATTTTGGAGGGCAGTGGGATCAGTTCTTGCCTCTAGCAGAGTTCGCATACAACAACAGCTATCAGTCCAGCATAGAGATGGCCCCGTACGAGGCTTTATATGGTAGACGTTGTCGTTCTCCTATCGGGTGGTTTGAGCCTAGTGAGGCTAAGGTACTTGGCACAGATCCGGTACAGGATGCCTTGGATAAGGTAAAGTTGATTCAGGAGAGGCTTCGCACAGCTCAGTCCAGACAAAAGAGCTACGCGGATCAGAAGGCATGGGATGTATCATTTATGGTGGGCGAGAAGGTCCTCTTGGAAGTCTCGCCCATGGAGGGCATTATGAGATTCGGGGAGAAGGGCAAGTTGAGCCCAAGGTTTATTGGCCCCTTTGAGGTGTTGAGGAGAGTTGGGGAGGTTGCTTATGAGCTTGCTTTACCCCCTAGTTTATCGGGAGTTCACCCAGTTTTTCATGTTTCGATGCTTCGGAAGTATCATGCCGACCTATCCCACGTGTTGGACTTCAGCACCATTCAATTAGATGAGAGTTTGGGCTATGAGGAGGAGCCAGTTGCTATTATTGATAGACAGGATCGCCAGCTGAGGTCTAAGAAGATTTCTGCAATAAGAGTCCAGTAGAGGGGCCAACTGGTCGAGGAGGCGA
Source organism: Nicotiana attenuata (assembly GCF_001879085.1). NCBI lineage: Eukaryota > Viridiplantae > Streptophyta > Magnoliopsida > Solanales > Solanaceae > Nicotiana > Nicotiana attenuata. Next base: position 11,153 of record NW_017679362.1, read on the forward strand.
CCTGGGAGTCCGAGGAGGACATGCGGAGCAGATATCCCCACTTATTCAGCAGTCCAGGTACTTTTCTATGTCCGTTCGAGGACGAACGTTTGTTTAAGAGGTGGAGAATGTAATGACCCGACTGGTCGTTTTGCCTTTTAGAACCCCGTTCCCCTAAATAAAGCCTCCCATACTTGCTTTAACAAATTTACGACTTGCGGGGGGCGATTGGTTCGGGGATTGGAAGGGTTTTGAGTAAAAATATGCCCATTTGCTTCTTTAGAATTTCTTAAAAAGACCAAGTTTGACTTCGGTCAACATTTTGGGAAAACGGGCCCGGATTCGTGAGTTGACAATTTCTGAGGGTCCGTGGGAAATTATGGGACCTGGGCGTGTGTCCGGAATAGAATTCCGAGGTCCCTAGCCCGAGTAATGAATTTTTATCTAAAATTATTTAATTGAAGCTTTAAGGAATTAAAGAAAACTAAGTAATCATTGATTCCCTAGGTATCGGGCTCGGATTTTGGTTCCGAAGCTTGGTACAGGTCCGTAGTGTCGTTTAAGACTTGCCCGTAAAATTTGGTGTCAATCCGCGTAGTTTAAGGGCGTTTTGACCCGTTAGAGGAGAGTTAAGAACTTGGTGATTCAATGGTTTGATTCATTTGGTTTTAGGGGGTGATTCCAAGATTTAGCATTATTTTGGGAGTTCCGAGGATTCGAGTAGGTCCGCCTCATGATTTCAGACTTGCTGGTATGTTCGGGCGGGGCTCGGGAGCCCCAAGCGTCAAACGATCGAGGCTCGAGTGAAGTTAAAAATTTAAGAAGAGGCTGAACTGCTGCTTCTGTCATAACCGCATCTGCGGTTCTAGGGCCGCAGAAGCGGGACCGCAGATGCGGTCAGCCTTCGCAGAAGCGGCCAAGGGCAGGCCCATGGAAAACCGCAGAAGCGGTTCCGCTTTAGCGGAAGTTCGACCGCAGAAGCGGTCCGGCCAATTTGGGCCAGAACCGCAGAAGCGGCCCAAAACCGCAGAAGCGATTTCCGCAGAAGCGCCCTACAGACCGCAGAAGCGGTCCAGTCGCCTACGCCCGGAGCCGCAGATGCGGCCTCCTTTCCACAGGAGCAGGACCGCAGATGCGGTCCCCAAACCGCAGAAGCAGAAACCGCTGGGCAGTGAGCTCTTTTAATTCGAACTCAAAGCCATTTATTTCATACACACTCCACACTTAGGCGATTTGGGGGCTTCCAAAGAGAGGGTTTCAACATAGCACTTCAAGATAAGATACTCCCATTCATTATTAGTTTAAATACATGTATATTAGATAGATTAAACACTAAAAATTAGATAAAATCAAAGGGTTAGAGCTAGACCTAGGGTTTTAATTAAATTAGGATTTAAGCATGAAATTTGTTATGAAATGGACTAGAATTTATATATTAAGGATCCTTAGGTTGTAGAGAACAATTTCCTTCGAAAAATATCAGAATCCGGGCACGTGGGCCCGGGGTCAGAATTTAGGAAACTTGTGGGAAAGGTTGGGAAATTACTTAAATAGTTAGAATTCGGTCTTTTAAGCCTTTATTGACTAGTTCTTACTTATTTTAACTAGTTTGCGATCGTTCGCTTCGAATTAAGAGCTTGGGTTTGTTCTCGATATTGGGAGCGCGCTTTGGAGCGAGGTGAGTCTCCTTTTCAACCTTGTAAGAGGGAATTGTCCCCATAGGTATAATAACTGAATTATTGGTTGCTAAATGCGGGGGCTACGTACGTACTAGGTGACGAGAGTCCGTGCGTAGCTACTATTATGCTAAGATCGGGTAGTTTAGGACCCATGAGCATGCTTTACGTGATATTCTAGTGTAGTTGATTATCTGGGATTTAATGAACTCTTGTGATTAAGAAGAATGAAATTAGAAAACGACCCTTAACTTATTTGGTTCTTAAAACGAAATAATTGGCATTTCTATGCACGGTCACCCCCATATGTGTAGTGATTGTTGTTATTGCGTGGCAATGAGTTTATTTCTATTTGACCGCGTCGCATGGTTGATTCGCGAGCGGGGTATGGATCGGGCCGATCGCCTAGGTGAGAATAGATGCATCTATGGTTCGTGCCGTACGACCCTCGGCAGTGCACATTTTTAATTTTGTTGGAGCGGGCCGTCGACCTCGGTGATATGCTGATATTTGAACATGACATGCCTACTTGCTTAGAAATTGAAAATGTAAAATGGAAACTGAAGTAAGGACAAGAATATGATTATTACTCTTTGTTATAACTTGTCGAATATTGGTGACTTTCATGCTTAGAATAGCACAATTATATTATATTATCTTGACCCTAGTGAGTATCCAGTCGACCTCCCGTCTCTACTTCTTTGAGATTAGGCGGGATACTCACTGGGTACATATTGTTTATGTACTCATGCTACCCTTCTGTACTTAAATGTACAGGGTCTGAGGCAGGTGGATCCGGTTATTTCTCTGGTGCGCATTCGTGAGCAGACTTGGGACTTCTACGGTGAGCTGCTTTCCTTCCATGTCGATCCGCAGCCGAAGAAGTCTTTCTTTTGTATTGTTATTTTCTGTCTATTCTGATCCAGACAGTAGGGTAGTGTGGTCTTCTTTTGGGTTGTATATTCTACTAGTTGCCCGTAGCTTGTGACACCAGGTTTTGGCACACACTTTGGGAGACGATTATTTTGGGGTTGTGTAACTATTTTTATTATAGTATTTATCTCTCCTGGTTTTAACTTCCAAGTTGAGAGTTCATTCCACTTATTATAATTAAAAATAATATGATTATTTTAGTAATATTTCCGCAACGGCTTGCCTGACAAGGGTGTCAGGCGCCCTCATGACCTATTGTGAAAATGGGTCGTGACACACCTAGCCCCCAAATCCTCCGTGCTTCTACGCCTAGTAGGCCACAAGAGTTACATATACCTGTGCAACAAAAATGCACAGAAGTGTAGTATGAGTACGTAAACAACGTGTACTCAATGAGTATCCCGCCTAATCTCGAAGATGTAGAGACGAGATGGTCGACTTCAATACTTGCTAGAGGCCCAATAATAATATACTAAAAGTGTGAGGAAATCGTGGATTTGTATAGCAATTCTAACTCACAAAGCGGGAAGACAGGTAAGCACCTTTAACAAATAATAAAGGATTTTCAAGGTTTACTTTTCATTATCTCATCAATTTATATCAAGCCATGAAAGGCAATATCAACATTTAAAATTCTCGGGAAACAATATATATGTCATGCGCAAATCATGCCGAGGTCGACGGCCCGCTCCAACAGAAATGTAAACCGTGCACTGCCGAGGGTCGAACGGCACGAACCATAGATGCATCTATTTAATCTGCCGAGGCGTTCGGCCCGTTCCATAAATAAACACATACCCTTCTCGCGAATCATGCATGCGACGCAGGTACACATAGGGATACATGCTCAATCAGTCAATTAAGAACTTATCGGGGAATATTTATCCAAATAAAACCAATTCTCCTTTAACAAATTTTAAGAAATAAAGTTTAATCCTTTTAGAAATTCACCTTACTAATTCAATGTGATTAAAGCAATTCAATCTATCAATGGGTTCATAGACAATCCAAGTATAACATGCTTTTGGGTCCTAACTACCCGGGTAATAGCATAATAGTAGTTACACACGGACTCTCATCACCTCGTGTGTACGTAGCCCCCGCATATAGGAGCACATAATCAATTATTTCACCTATGCGGACAATTCCCTCGTACAAGGTTAGAAAAATGACTCACCTCGCTCCGAAGATCCATAACCGGCATTCCACGCCCTTCCGAAGACTCTACTTGATGCACCACACTCCAAAACTAGCCAACGGTTACGCAAATCCATTAATATATGCTCAAATATTCATTACAATCTAATTTATAGCAATTCCTGACTCCGATCGAAAAGTTGACCAAAACGCCCTCGGGCCCACGGGCCCGGAATCTGAAATTTTTCGAAGGTAAAGATTACCCATGACCTTAGGAACTCAAATATATAATTTTCTCTAGATTCCATACCCAAAATCGTGGCTAAATTCCGAGAATATAATTTCTAGGTCTTTCTACCAAAACCGCAAATTTTTCAACACAATTCATGCTTAAATCCATACATAATTGATGTATTTAACTCAAAATAGGTGGGGATAACTTACCTTAACGTTGATGACGAAAATCCCCTCTTGAAGCTCCCCAAAATCGCCCATGCCAAGTGAAAGATGAGAGAAGAATGGCCAAAATCCGATTTTTAAAACCCCTCTGCCTCCAGCTATTTTCGCACATGTGGTCCTTTGACCGCTTCTGCGGTTCCGCAGGTGCGGTCCAAATACCGCTTCTGCGGTTCCTATCAAGCCTCCCCATTTTTGCTTCTGCGGCACACCATCCGCAGATGCGGTCCCGCTTCTGCGGAATCTTGACCGCATCTGCGGTCCTCGAGCCTTGACCAACCATCCGCTTCTGCGGCTTCCTTTCCGCTTCTGCGGGCCGCTTCTGTGGCTAACCCACCGCAGAAGCAAAATTACCAGCAACCAGATTCTTCAGCTGTCCAAAATTCCAAATTTCGATCCGTTAACCACCCGGAATCCACCCGAGGCCCCCCGGGACCCCAACCAATCATACCAACCAGTCCCAAAACACGTTACGGACTTGCTCGAGGCCTCAAATCACATCAAACAACGTTAAAATCATGAATCAACCCCCAATCCAAGCTTTATGAACTTTTGAACTTCCAACTTCTACTTTCGATGCTTAAACCTATCAAATCACGTCCGATTGACCTCAAATTTTGCACACAAGTCATATTCGTCATTACGGACCTACTCCAACTTCCGGAATCGGAATTGGACCCCGATATCAAAAAGTCAACTCTTGGTCAAACTTCCTAGAAACTTTCAAATTTCTATCTTTAGCCAAATGACTGCAAAATGACCCACGGACCTCCGAATTCACTTCCGATCGCGCTCCCAACTCCAGAATCACCATACGGAGCTACTCCAAGACTCGGAATCCCAAACGGACATCGATAACACTGAAATGCACTTCAAGCCAAACTTATGATATTTCCTTCCAAAATGCTAACTTCCACAATAGGCGCCAAAACGCTCCCGGATTATCCAAAACCCAATCCGGGCATGCGCCCAAGTCCGAAATCATCATACGAACCTGCTGGAACCTTCAAATCCCGATTCCGGGATCGTTTACTCAAAATTCCAATCGTAGTTCATTCTTTCAACTTTAAGCTTCCGAAACAAGAATTTTCCTTCCAAATTAACTCTGGACTTCCCGAAATTCAATTCCGACCGCGCGTACAAGTCACAATACCTGAAATGAAGCTGCTCATGGCCTCAGACTGCTGAATGATGCGCCAGGGCTCAAAACGACCGGTCGGGGCGTTACAATAAGTTCTTTGATTATTATATTCCAAATCTATTAAGTTTTCTTATATTTATTTTTTGTATTACATGCAATAAAAAAAGCTTTCTTTTAGTTTCAAGATACAAAATTTGACTTTTAATTTTAGTTAATAAAATTACTTATATTAGATATTTATTTTATATTTTTAAATTTTATTTCTATATCTAGTAAGACTTTAATTTTTGGTGCCACTTTATTTAGTATTATTATCCATTACTATCCTTTAATATAATATAGATAAATCTAGGAATTTTTTAATCTTAAAATAAATATCTATTTTATTTTAAAAATATTGCTTGAATTCTTAAGTTATTTAAATTTATTAATAGTATTTTTAAATATTTTATTTCACTTTATTTTAGTTTCTAAAATAATTCTTAGCATAAATATTCTCACGCTATTTCTAATTTATTTTTAATATTTTTAAGTTCTTATTATATTTTTTAGACATAAGTTGCGTGGTATTATCCACAACATCATCTTTCTTATCATAATAGATAAATAATAATTTTCTAATCTCAAATTTAAATAAGTTTTATCATTTTTCTTTATGATGAAAGTTTTGATTAATTT
>NW_017679363.1:0-3962 GCF_001879085.1 Nicotiana attenuata
AACAATCACTGCCAACTCTAGATCGTGCACAGGATAATTCTTCTCATGAACCTTCAGCTGGCATGAAGCATATGCAATAACTCGCCCCTCCTTTATCAATACATATCCCAAGCCAACGCGTGAAGCATCGCAATACACTGTATAGATTCCTGAACTGGAAGGCAACACAAGAACTGGTGCTGTAGTCAAAGCTGTCTTGAGCCTCTGGAAGCTCTCCTCACAATCATCGGACCAACAGAATGGAGCACCCTTCTGGGTCAATATAGTCAAAGGTGATGCAATAGATGAAAAACCCTGCACGAATTGCTGGTAATAGCCTGCTAAACCCAGGAAACTCCTGATCTCGGTCACTGAAGTAGGACGTGGCCAACTCTGAACTGTCTCAATCTTCTTGGGATCTACCTTAATACCCTCTCCTGACACAACATGTCCCAAGAATGCCACTGACTCTAGCCAAAACTCACACTTGGAGAACTTAGCATACAGCTTCGGCTCTCGCAAGGTCTGAAGCACTACTCTCAAATGCTGCTTGTGCTCCCCCAGGCTACGTGAGTATATCAAGATGTCGTCAATGAACACGATAACAAAGGAATCAATATACGGCCTGAATACCCTGTTCATCAAATCCATAAATGTCGCTGGGTCATTATTTAAGCCAAAGGACATCACCAGAAACTCATAATGGCCGTATCTAGTCCGGAATGCAGTCTTCGGAACATCTGCGTCCCGAATCTTCAGCTAATGGTACCCTTACCTCAAGTCAATCTTAGAGAACACCCTAGCACCCTGCAACTGGTCAAACAAATCATCAATATGGGGCAACGGATACTTGTTCTTGATGGTGACTTTGTTCAACTGGCGGTAATCAATGCACACCCGCATAGTCCCATCCTTCTTCTTCACGAATAACACTGGTGCACCCCAAGGTGACACACTGGGCCTAACAAACCCCTTTGCCAACAACTCCTCAAACTGCTCCTTCAACTCCTTAGGAGCCATATGGTACGGTGGAATAGATATAGGCTGAGTGCCTGGAGCCAAATCAATACAGAAATCAATATCCCGATCCGAAGGCATGCCAGGAAGGTCAGAAGGAAAAACATCGGCGAACTCTCGAACTACTGGGACTGAATCAATCGTCGGAGACTCTGCAGTAGTGTCTCGAACATAAGCTAAATAAGCCAAACACCCTTTCACGACCATTGCTGAGCCTTCAGGAAGGAAATAATCGTACTAGGCGTATCAACTGTGGAACCCTTCCACTCCAATCTCGGCAACCCTGGCATAGCTAGTGAAACAGTCTTGGCATGGCAATCTAGGATGGCGTGATATGGAGATAACCAATCCATGCCCAGGATGACCTCAAAATTGATCATATCAAGCAACAGAAGATCTGCTCTAGTCTCGAAACCACAGAAGGTGATCACACAGGACTGGTAGATCCGATCCACAACCATAGAATCACCCACAGGAGCGGACACATGAACAGGACTGCCCAAAGGCTTAGGAGAAATAACGAGGAAACGAGCAAACAGAGATGATACATATGAATAAGTAGACCCTAGATCAAATAATACCAAAGCATCCCTACCACCGACAGAAATAATACCTGTGATGACGGCATCTGAGGCCAATGCATCTGGCTTGGCCAGAAGGGCATAGAATCTAGCTGGAGTACTGGCTGTCTAGCCTCCACCTGTCTGGGCAGTAGTTGGCTGACCTCTTCCTGCCTTCCCTCCACCTCTGGGACGGCTCCCACCGGCCTGCCCTCCACCTCTAGGCGGCTGGGCAGCTGGTGCTAAAATCATGGGCTGCTGACCCTGCTGTATTGCCTTACCCCGAAGCCTGGGGCAAGTCCTCCTCAAATGACCCGGATCCCCACACTCGTAGCACGCTCTAGGAACCATAGCCTGCTGCCCTGGAGTCTGAGTCTGCCGACCCGAATACCCACTGGAAGAACCCTAGATAGCTGGTGGGCAATAGGAACTCTCTGGCACGGCGCTGAAGGGAGCACTAGAAGAATCCTGATACCTAGAATACTCGCCGGAGGAACCCTGAGTAGCCGGTGGGCAGTAAGTATCCTCCGGCATCGCACTGAAATAAGGCCTCGCTGGGGCACCCCGGGGAGGGGGTGGTGGTGCTGAATATGAGGGCCTGCTGGGCTGACCCCTCCCGAAGTGACCTCTACCCCTAGCTGGGGCACCTCAGAACTCTCCTGAAAATCTAGCCCTCTTATCCTGCTGCATCTGCTCTCTACCCCTCAAACGATAACTCTCAATCCTGCGATCACTCTCAATCACTAGCTGATACCCTGTACCCATCTCCACCTCTCGGGCCACACCGGATCGGATAGTAGGGTGTAACCCCGCAACAAACCTCCGTACTCTCTCTGCCTCTATGGGAAGTATCATGAGTGCATGGCGAGACAACTCAGAGAACCTCGCCTCATAGTCGGTCACTAACATCTGACTCTGCTCTAGATGCTCAAACTGATACCACAGCTCTTCCCTCTCAGAGGGCAGGATGTATCGATCCAGGAATAACTGTGTGAACTGACCCTAAGTGAGGCGAGGAGAACCTGCTGGCCTGCCAAGTGCATAAGACTGCCACCATCTACGGGCCCTGCCCTCCAGCTGAAAAGTGGTGAAGTCAACTCCATGGGACTCCAATATCCTCATGTTGTGCAGTCTGTCTCTGCACCTGTCAATGAAGTCCTGGGCATCCTCATGACGCTCACCCCCAAAGACCGGAGGGTGAAGCCTGGTCCATCTGTCCAATAACTTCTGCGGATCGCCATCCACAGCTGGCCTGGGCTGGGGTGCCACTGGAGCAACTGGCTGAACCCCATCTGCAGGTAGTGCACCCGGAGTCTGATATACTGCAGCTGCATGACCTGGAGCCTGAGCAGTAGGGGTCTGGGCTCCCCCTCCTGCCTGTGAGGTGGCTGGGTCTGCTGGAAATAAACCAGCCTGAGTCATAGAATCCATGAATCCTAGCATGCGGCCCATGACCTCCTGAAATCCCGGTGCCGTCATGAAATCTGCCGGGGTAGGCTCAGCTACGGGCATCTCGCCCTGCTCCTCAATAATAGTATCCCCCGCAGGATCTGTTGGTGGTGCAACTGGAACAGCTCTGGGATGCCCTCGCCCCCTACCACGGGCTGGTGCCCTCCCCCGGCCTCTGCCTCGGCCTCTAGCAATGGGGAGAGCTGTTCCTCCCGGGTCCGGAACGTCAGCGGTGCGAGTTCTCACCATCTGTGAGAGAATAGAAGAGGGAAATTTAGTATACCAACCATTGCATGATAGAGAGTGAATAAAGAGTAGTCTTTCCTAATACCCTATAGCCTCTCGAAGATAAATACAGATGTCTCCGTACCGATCAACAAGACTCTATCCAGTTTGGCCATAACTCGTGAGACTTACATGAACCTAGTGCTCTGATACCATGTTGTCACGACCCAATTCCATAACAGGTCATGATGGCGCCCGACGCCGATGCCAGGCAAGCCAACGCGGAACATTTCTAACTTCTTATGTTAATTTTATTAGAAATTAAGGGAAGTAAATGTTCCAATTTGGATTCAACCAAAAGTGATAGATAATGTAAGTAACATAATTATACAACCCAAAACGTAAGTCTACCAATGTGTATGTGCCAAGACCTAGTGTCACAAGTATGAGCATCTAGTAGAATATACAAAAGAATATCTCTATCCTACTGTCTGAGATAAAGAAAGACAGCAAAAGTGAAGGAAGACTCTATCTAGCGGCTGAGCGGCATAGGAAGGAAGCAGCTCACCGTGGAAGTCTCTGCCACAAGCTCAAGGGCGCGCACCGGACTGGTAACCAGATGTATCTGCCTCAGATCCTGTACAATTAAGTACAGAAGTGTAGTATGAGTACATAAACAATATGTACCCAGTAAGTATCCCGTCTAATCTCGAAGAAGTGGAGACGAGAGGT
>NW_017679363.1:6967-9139 GCF_001879085.1 Nicotiana attenuata
TGAAGGGAGTCTGGCAAGCTACGCGAACGCGGTCAAGTGTCCGCGAACGCGAAGAAGAAAAAGGGCTAAGCCCTCAGGGTCAGATGACTCTACGCGAACGCGAGGCGAGGTATGCGAACCCGATGAAGTAGAAGTCTAAAGCTACGCGAACGCGGAAGAGACCACGCGAACGCGTAGAAGAAAACACCTGCAACAGCTGAAACCAAAAACCTGCTACATTTCCTAAGTGTAAAAACACCCCGAACCACCTCCAATTCACTCCCGAGCCCTCGGGGCTCCTAACCAATCACACACACTAACTCAATAACATCCTACGAACTTATTCGAGCGATCAAATCGCCAAAATAACATTAAAAATCATTGAATCAAGCCTCAAGATCATCATTTTCATTTCAAACTTCATAACTTCAAATTTTAGATATTTAGGTCCGAAACAAGTCAAATGACGTCCGATTTCGACCAAACTTTACAGGAAGCGCTTAACTCATATTTCAGACTTGTACCGGGCATCGGAACCAAAATACGAGCCCGATACCATAGTCTTTTAATCAATTTTCATTTCCATTTTCCTTAATAATTTCAGAAAAACAATTTCACAGAAAAATTCATTTCTCGGGCTCTCGACCTCGAAATTCGACTCCGGGCATATGCCCGAGTCTCATATTTTTCTACGGATCCTCCGGGACCGTCAAATCACGGTTCCGGGTCCGTTTACCAAAAATGTTGACCAAAGTCAACTTTAATCATTTTAAAGCCACATTTTGAAATTTTTCACAGAATTTAACATATAATCTTTCCGGCTACGCGCCCGGACTGCGCAAGCAAATCGAGGCAACTAAAGGTGAGGTTTTCAAGGCCTCGGAAGCACGGAAAAAGAGAGAAATCCGGTGATGACCCTTTGGGTCGTCACATTCGCCACATCTAAAACAACCGTTCGTCCTCGAACGGACAAAAGAAAGAAGTACCTGAGTCGGGAAATAGATGAGGATTACGGCTCCGCATATCAGACTCAGACTCCCAGGTCGATGACTCAGGAGGCTGACCTCTCCACTGGACACGCACTGAAGGAAAACTCTTCGACCTCAACTGTCGAACTTGCCGGTCTAGAATAGCTACCGGCTCCTCCTCGTAGAACAGAGCCTTGTCCAACTGGACAGTGCTGAAATCTAACACATGGGCTGGATCGCCGTGATACCTCCGAAGCATGGACACATGAAACACTGGATGCACGGCTGACAAGCTGGGCGGCAAGGCAAGTCTGTAAGCCACCTCTCCCACACGATCGAGAATCTCAATTGGGCCAATGAACCTTGGGCTAAGCTTGCCCTTCTTCCCAAATCACATCACGCCCTTCATAGGCGACACTCGGAGCAAGACCCGCTCACCAACCATGAAAGCTACATCTCGAACCTTACGATCCGCATAACTCTTTTGCCGCGACTGAGCCGAACGAAGCCTGTCCTGAATGATCTTGACCTTATCCAAGGCCTCCTGAACTAAATCTGTACCCAATAATTGAGCCTCCCCCGGCTCAAACCATCCGACTGGAGACCGACATCGCCTACCATACAACGCCTCATATGGAGCCATCTGAATGTTGGACTGGTAGCTGTTGTTGTAGTCGAACTCTGCTAAAGGCAAAAACTGGTCCCACGAGCCTCCAAAATCAATGACACAAGCTCGGAGCATATCCTCCAATATCTGAATAGTCCTCTCCGACTGGCCGTCCGTCTGAGGATGGAACGCTGTGCTCAACTCAACCTGGGTGCCCAACTCCTGCTGAATTGCTCTCCAGAAGCGCGAGGTAAACTGCGTACCCCGATCCGAAATAATAGATACCGGCACCCCATGAAGGCGAACAATCTCTCGGATGTAGACTCAGCTAACCTCTCCGATGAATAAGTGGCTGCAACAGGAATAAAATGTGCTGACTTGGTCAGCCTATCAACAATGACCCAATAGCATCAAGCTTCTTCCGAGTCATCGGAAGTCCAGTAACGAAATCCATGGTAATCCTCTCCCACTTCCACTCGGGAAGCTCAATCCTCTGAAACAAACCACCAGGCCTCTGATGCTCATACTTAACCTGCTGACAGTTCAAACATCGAGCCACATATGCAACAATATCTTTCTTCATCCTACGCCACCAATAATGCTGCCGCAAGTCCTGAT
>NW_017679363.1:9530-17151 GCF_001879085.1 Nicotiana attenuata
TGCGAACGCCAATTTGCAGCTACCTTGAATCTCCCGAATGTGATGCTAGGCAGAGATAGATCTCACTCAGCCTCAGTGGGTACACCTGAATCTGCACACAAGGTGCAGGCAGTATTGTGAGTACTTCCAACTCAGAAAGTAATAAATATAAATAAAGTCTGAGGATAAGAAATCCTAAATAAACACAAAGCAAAGCTATAAATACAACAACGTGAACCAATAGCATAATACAGTAAACATCAAAAACAGTTATAATAAAGTCACACCAGAATAAGAATAAATGACAATTAAATATGCAATGCAACACATAAACCGGTACCTCCAGTACCCCGCTGCGGCCGTGCAGCCCGCTCCATTTATTTAACGTCGACGGTGCTCACTGGGGGTGTGCAGACTCCGGGAGGGGCCCCTTACGGCCCAAGCGCAATAATAAGCCATATCGTGGCATCAAACAGGACCTCGGCCTCAAATCAATATCAATATCATACCACTGCGGCGTGCAGTCCGATCCCATACTCAGTCCAAAATCACATAAGCCTTTCGGCATAATATGAAAATATTCAGCCCAAACTTCATTTAAAAATATTACTTTAGTTTCTACTTTTAGAAAAATGGCCGAGTTTACAAAAATAGTGTTAAATACCAGGACTGAGTTCAATATCTAGAAATATGGTAAGAAACCAGTAAAAATAATCCCTGAAGGATTCAAGTAGTTGGCACGAAGCCCAATTATGACAATTAATCCATTTTTATAAGGATATCACAAAACTACAATCAATTAGGTAGTAATTTTATTAAGCGGGACGGACCAAGTCACAATCCCCGACGGTGCTCTACCCCACGCCCGTTATCCGGCGTGCAAGTCACCTCACATAGCACTACATTGTGCAAATTCGGGGTTTAAAACCCTCAACACAGCATTTACATTTATTACTAACCTCAAGCCGGCCTAAATCCTAGCTCGCTATGCCTTTGCTTCTCAAATCGACCTCCTCGTGCGTCGAATCTGACCAAAACCACAACGAATACGCCACATTATGCTATAGGAACAATACCCAGGCGAAAACAATCGAAAAATAACTGAAATCTCGGAACTAGCAGAACGCGAGACCCGGGCCCACTTCTCGAAAAATTATAAAATTCACATCAATGGATTCCTCATCTCGCCACGAGTTCATACATACCAAGAACTCCCAAACCTAACCTCAAATGGCCCTTCAAATTCCAATTTAAAAATCCCAAAACTCAAGCCCTAGTTCTTCCACTTTTGGCTTAATTTCCATAAATTTCTAGATGCATTTCACGATAAGAACGAGTTTTAAGTTCAAAAATCTTACCTCCAATCGATTCTCCTTGAATCCCTCTTCATTTTCCTTCAAAAAGCTCTCAAAAAGACCAACAATGGAGTGAATGAGCCCCAAAATCGCGGATGAAATGTTTTAAAACATTCTGCCCAGGTCACTGTAGCTAACTCTATGCTATCGCAATCAAGCCCCTGCGATCGCATAGGACAAATTTCTGGCCCTAATTTTTAACCCTATGCGATCGCATAGACCTCCCTGCGATCGCATAGCACAATGCCTTTACTCTGTGCGATCGCAAGCCACACTCCGTGATCGCATTGAACAACCAAACAGCCCCTCAAATTCCTTCTATGCTATCGCATGACACCCTGTGCGATCGCATAGAACAAAAATACCCTGCAATTTTTCTGCTGCATTTTATAACTCCAAACTTCCCGTTAGCCATCCGAAATCACCCCGAGGCCCCCGGGACCTCAACCAAAAATACCAACACCTCCTATAACATCATTCAAACTTGTTCCAATCATTAAAACACCTCAAACAACACTAAAACCATCATTTCTCATCGAATTAAAGCCTAAGTTCTTCCAAAACTTCCGAAACACGCATTCGATCAAAAATCCTACCAAAACACCTCCGAATGACCTGAAATTTTGCACACACATCCCAAATCACCTAACGAAGCTACTGCAACTCTCGGAATTCCATTCCGACCCTCGGATCAAAATCTCACCTATCAACCGGAATTCGCCAAAATACTAACTTCGCCAATTCAAGCCTAATTCTACACCGGACCTCCAAAATCAATTCCGATCACACTCCTTAGTCACAAATCATCCCCCGAAGCTAACCGAATCACCGGAAATCACATCCGAGCCCTCTAACTCAATAGTCAACATTCGGTTGACTTTTCCAACTTAAGCCTTCCTAAAAGAGACTAAGTGTCTCATTTCTTATCAAAACCAATCCAAATCAATTCTAACACACCACATACCGATAACGAAACATGAAGAAGCATAAAAATGGGGGAAACGGAGCGGTAACTCATGAGACGACGGGTCGGGTAGTCACATCCTCCCCAACTTAAACAAACGCTCGTCCTCGAGCGTACCCAGGGTTGTCCTAGAAGCCAACCAATAGCTGAATGACCTTACCAAGCATATACCCGGGGGTGATCCCACGTCACCCTATCTCTCATAGGTACGATAACATAACATAGCTGAAATTTCACAATCCATCTAGTCTATAAACCATAGAACCACATTCCACTTTCCAAAATCATCCACAAGACCAGAACCTCACATCTATATTCAGAATAAGCCCGAACCAGCTGTAATAACCCATACTTGCAACCTCAGGTGCAATCATATGATATTCCACATAACCCAAACACATGTAGCGATAACTCCCATTCACAGCAGCTGCACACAACGCCCGAATACCGGTAGAAAACCTCTTAACAACTAAAGTTTCCTTCCAATACTTTTACATATACTGCAACTAATAACTAAAACACGCGACAAATCATCACCATTCCTCAGATCAACCATTCATGAAACCACTTCTCCTTTGGCAAATGCTACATCAAATTTCTGAGTCGAAGCTCAATATTATCCTTCCAACATACTAAAATCGAATCTGCTTGTACTCATTAAAGATCCCAACGATCTCGTCTAATCGACACACTACTCTGGTGACATTACATATTAGTACAGGACTAAGCCACAATTCGCACAATACGCGCACCAATAAGCAACAGTCCGAACATACCCAAATCATGAAAATGACTCAAATGAAAGAGCTGTACCTCAAGCCCTCCAGTACCATCACAACACAAAACTGAGAGCCCGCCTCCTATCATAGAGACAGAACACACAAATCCACTCGCGGTATCATACCTCCACTTAACTTCGTCCCAATGTGTTACCTCATCCAGTACGAACCGCATAGGCAATAAGCCACCCCGTACATAATCAAAAGTCTTGTATGATGCCACAAGGTGCTGATAGGCTACCGATTAAATCGCGGTACAAAAAAGGGAGACGAACTCTAGAAGGAACTGCCTAGCTCACGCACTAATACGTGCTCTCCTTAGAAAATAGGAAGTAAGGTATACAAAAATAGCTTATAGGAAACTATGCTCAATGACACACTGTTGCGGCGCACAACCCGATCCAAATAACACACTCATGGCGGCGTGCCACCCGATCCACACATAACACTCACCTAAGGAGGTGTACATCGAGCTAAATTGCTCATTAATATAAAATACCGAATTTCGGTCACAAGAACGCTAAGTGCATGATACCGTCCCTGAGGGGACATATAGCGCTATAAGCTACCAAAACCCAAGCTCAACTGAGGGGCGATATACAATCTAAATATCGAGAGCCATTTTGCTCATAAACATCATTCCTACGTGGATCCTCAACACATAAGCATTTTCGCAAGCCGTCTCACAACTCACACGGCGCAGTGTATCACTACATAAAATATCAGACAACGAAATAACACCCTGACTCCTCCATAAGGAGCGCCTCACTGAAATGAACCTGTTTGGCCTGACATAGAGCCCATATTCACATTTGAATCCATCCATCGACCTCAAGCCGATTCTGATCACACTGAACTAGGTTAATTACCTTTCAAAGGTCCCTAACAACTCATCTTCCGCTCGTAACACATAGGAACATCCATCAAAGTCGGAGAAATCATCCGTAGTCCACAACTCAATAGACTGAGTGCCCTCCGGGCATATATTCTCAATTCAACGATATTAACACAACCTTCATACTTGGTTCAAATCTTCAATCAATCAAGTGACTAACTGCCATACTTACACACTCTTCCTGTGGGACACCCTCCCACAACCTACCATTACAGATAACTGGGTCGTACCTCCAAACCATCGGCCGCACTAACGCTGAAAAGCGATCAGGAATTATCAACCAGGATGCAAAGCCGTTTCACAAAACACCGTTCTCAGGTGACGCTGAAGACAATACCGACTTACCTTAAACGTCGAAACTACTTCCCTGCTAGTCCGAGCTCGTGACATCCTTGTCTATACCGAGTTGTTACCTCTATATTCACTTCAAATTCCATACCACTCATTGCACCCAACATGCCAACATATGATAGAACACGCTCCTCCTCACAGCTTCGGAACTATTATTAGATTAACACTTCATCATATCAAACTTTCCACTTAACTCACTTCAGGAGAACCATAGCAACACACAGGTGAATTCTCATAACCGTAGAATATGCAAATCTCTAAGTAGTGGTCCAACCCACCATGACCCTTTCGAGATCCGCCTACACGTAACATGCCCATAACAATGGAATACTCTTGAATAACATCAATTAAGACGGACGACAGGCCTCACCTGTACCGCCACAAATCACACGCGTAACTTGATCATGCTGAAGGAATTGATCTCTACCACCAATATGCCATCGGATAAATGGCTAACCAATCCATCTTCTTTCGACTTACCCTGATTCCTTAGGAGTAATGGTAACTGCATTCAACATATAACTCCATCCATCTGCACTCATCCCGAGTGACTTTGAATCACGAGACCATGCTGTCTCACATCCCACGAACCATTTTGTACCTTCCAACTGCTACATCGCGAGACAAACATCATAAAATATTCTACGAATTCCGAGCCATTCCTGCACCTTCCTGATAGTGCTACATAGAAGCCCACAATTGATATAGAAAAATTACACATCTTGACCTCTCCCAATGGAGACTCAGTTTCTAATCACACATACAAATTTAAGATACCCAATTGTCATATGTAGAATCTCGACCACATTGGTACCATTCTCAAGAGTCATTTACTCTATTTAGCTGCATTTAGCCTGATCAAATGAACAGAACCACCCGTGCCTCATTTGCACTCTGACGCCGCAGGGTATGACCTCATCCCAGTAAAAACAAACATCTCCCTGCTCCATGCATCGAGCATTCTTTACCAACAACAGCTTAAAACATCCTGTGATTCTCACAGGTCTACGAAGCACCATATAACCTTTGTCAAAATTTTGCTTCACTCGTGCCATCCTCGGCTCAATTTCCGCAACCAGAACTGATTCGCCAGCATGCCTCAAACCGGAACCAACATAGCACATAACCGTACAATTAGCTAATCATTAGCAAACTCCCCAACTTGGCTCGAAGCCATAGATCAAAACACTCCCAACAACTCGTAACGCACATACTCCATTGCTGCCTTAATACCATAGTGAGATTAAACTCAATCCTTCATAAACTTGTGGAAACACAAATCATCTAGAGATTTTTAACTCTTCTGCAAATCTCGCATTCACTCACACAATAGTTAAGCCCACTCTCTAGGCGATCTATTTAGATGTCAACACATTTTCTTCACTTGTAAATGAGATCTTCTAATAGATAACATAAGGATCACACCACTTTAGAACACTCTGCAGGAGACGATCCACCTCCTTGCCTCCAACTACCATTTTTGTATACTTTCCACCGTCCTAAACTGTACTCAGTCGCTTAGTCTTCCTGAGTCTGAACTCATACCGCAACATAAAGTTTTTTTACTTCACTCTCGACTGGAAACATGAAAAGATTCTTCACGCGCCCATAACTCGGAGCTATACCTCGAATCACGATGGAAATGCAAACACCTAATAGTTCTTCTATCATCCAGCAGGCCTTCCTCGTCACTTCCAAGTCATATAGATACCTCTCGCAGTGCTAACGTACTCATCACATAGCTACCCAGTCATTAATTCTACCAATAGGGCACTACCGAACGTATAAGTTCAAAACACTTGCTCACGCAATCAGTACCTCGGTGCTCAAGCCATAGGCAAAGATCCGGCCTCAAGTCCTCCAGACTGGCCCAACATCAAACTCACAGAGATCACATCTCGCCCCTCGATCAGGGAAATCACAAGCCATCAAGGCACATCAGATACTGAGCGCTCGTTCGCGCATACGAACACGTGGAAGGAGTTTTAAGAGTTACTTTTTAAGCTGAATCAAGGACGCACGATAAGAATTCAAGAATGTGAAGTTTTCGTAAAGGTTCTAGAGCCTCTCGAGGATAAGTACAGACGTCTCCGTACCGATCCACGAGACTCCACTAAACCGGCTCATGACTCGCGAGACCAAGTAACCTAGGCTCTGATACCAACTTGTCACGATCCAAACCCCGGTCGTGATGGCGCCCAACACACTGCTAGGCAAGCCCGACCATTTACACAACCTTAACCAAATAACCTAGATGGATAAATAAATATTCACAAGAAAAATAACAATTTAAGTGCGGAATCTCTTAAATAATTTCTAACATCCGAAAAACCCCAAAATAAAATACTAAATAGCCCACAGATCTGGTGTCACAAGTCTGAGCCTCTAATGCATGAGTATTAACCTACTACATAATGTTTCTCTAGAAATGTGGAAAACAAATAAATAAAATAGAAGGAAGATCAGGACTGCGAACGCCAATTTGCAGCTACCTTGAATCTCCCGAATGTGATGCTAGGCAGAGATAGATCTCACTCAGCCTCAGTGGGTACACCTGAATCTGCACACAAGGTGCAGGCAGTATTGTGAGTACTTCCAACTCAGAAAGTAATAAATATAAATAAAGTCTGAGGATAAGAAATCCTAAATAAACACAAAGCAAAGCTATAAATACAACAACGTGAACCAATAGCATAATACAGTAAACATCAAAAACAGTTATAATAAAGTCACACCAGAATAAGAATAAATGACAATTAAATATGCAATGCAACACATAAACCGGTACCTCCAGTACCCCGCTGCGGCCGTGCAGCCCGCTCCATTTATTTAACGTCGACGGTGCTCACTGGGGGTGTGCAGACTCCGGGAGGGGCCCCTTACGGCCCAAGCGCAATAATAAGCCATATCGTGGCATCAAACAGGACCTCGGCCTCAAATCAATATCAATATCATACCACTGCGGCGTGCAGTCCGATCCCATACTCAGTCCAAAATCACATAAGCCTTTCGGCATAATATGAAAATATTCAGCCCAAACTTCATTTAAAAAGATCATTTTTCAATTTTGAGGAAATCTCCTTTTTCGAGAAGCTTGAAAAGGTCATATGTATTCTTTCTAGGTTGCTATGTTGTCCAGTTCTTAGTCATAGTTTGTGGTTTAGGTCTGCTTTTTTCTATGTTGGTTGCAGATGTAGTTGGTTGTGTAGTTCATTTAAAGGGAAGTCAATTTCAGTCATATGGTGGAAGTATATGTTCTTAATTGCCTCCTTACATAAATTTGTGTAAACTGGTGTTC
>NW_017679364.1:0-5877 GCF_001879085.1 Nicotiana attenuata
CTTTCTTTTTCTTTCCAAGTACCCCTCCGCTCTGGATGGCCTGAGTGGTTGCCTTGATTGCTGAATAGCTCATGATTTTTGTCGGATTTGAGCCCTTCTTCAACCATACTTCCCATTTTCACTACCTCGTTAAAAGATTATCCCACTGCTGACACCAGGTGGCCATAATAAGTAGGCTCCAAAGCCTGCAGAAAATAATCGACCATTTCGCCTTCCTTCATTGGAGGATCGACCCTTGCAGCCTGTTCCCTCCACCGAAATCCGTACTCTCTGAAGCTCTCCCCCGGTTTCTTCTCAATTTTGGTCAGTGACAGACGGTCCGGGACGATTTCGAGATTATATTGAAAATGGCATGCAAACGCTTGGGCCAAATCATCCCAAATGTACCATCGGGCATGATCCTGCCGTGTGTACCATTCCAAGGCTGCGCCACTTAGGCTTTGGCTGAAGTACGCCATCAATAACTCATCCCTTCCCCCAGCGCCTCTCATTTTACTGCAAAATCCCCTCAGATGGGCTACAGGATCACCATGTCCATCATACAAATCAAACTTTGGTAACTTGAACCCTGCTGGCAGCTGGACATCGGGAAACAAGCACAAATATTTGTAGGCCACACTGACTTGGCCACCCAATCCTTGCATGTTCGTGAAGGATTGCTCCAGGCTTTTTACTTTTCGAAACATCTCTTCCTGTTCCGGGTCCTTAAGCGGCTTATCAGTTTCCACCGGGAGCTCAAGGTGAGGAGTGTAGGAATATGGCTCAGGAGCTTTAAGGTAGGCTCGGGAGGATAGTGCTGGCTGTCGTGAGTTGGAAACAATGGCCCATTGGTAGATCTTTGCAACGTGGCAGGTGGACGCGCCACAAAGACAGGGGTGATTGGTGGAGGAGGGTTTTGTTTGGGTGGTGGAGCTTGGGGAGGATAGAAGGTGGTGCTATAACTCTGTTGGTAGAAAGGGAAATGTGAAGATACATTCGCAGGAGGAAGCTCCTGAGACTGGGCCGAAGGCGGGAGATATGCGGGATTGGCAGGATAAACTGGCGCCGCCTGACCCTTAGCCCAAGCCTGATGCATCTCAGCCATCTGCTGCCTCAACTTATACATCTCTTCATTCATTGCTTTAACATCTACCACTTCCACCTCTTTTGACGGGTCCACGATACTGGTATCTGATTCCGGGCCTATCATGTTCAGTTTGGTTTTTGCCCGGGTGTTGTAGGAATGGGTTGCCAGGATGTCAACTGCCTTTTTGTCCTTGTGTTGTAAAAACGAATTACCACTCTAAATCCACAAACCAACCACCTTTCTGGAATGACATGACAAAATGAAACCATCGCGTTAGCATTAGGGCATGTAGCATATTGGTACCCGCACATTTGGGGAGTGAATGCACCTAGGCAGTTAACAGTTCCTATTATGCTTTTGATCGGTCGCATACGTCATCCCGGCCTTTTCATTTTTCTTTATCCGCCATGCCCTTCCTCTCATTCTTTTGCTTTTCTCTCTTATTTTTCCTTCTTTCCTTCTTGGGTTTTCCTTGTTCCTATTCGCTTCTTTCCTCAAAAATTGTTTTTGTTTTTTCGCTCTTTTCTTTCCTTTGCTCCCTTTTATTTTCTCTTGTAGAAAAGGAAATATAGACTCAAAAGACAAACTCCGGTAGAAAAGGGAATACAGACTCAAAAGGCAATCATGAATACATTAAAGCTCCTGGTGCCCGCGGGACATCGTTCGGTCTCGCCGCGGGCCTATATGCAAGTTCCCTTTATTTTGAATCGTGCTCATTCTGCACATTTATTAAGGTGATTTGATCACTTATTTTGACCTAAAAGAAAAAAAAATGACACTATTTTTGTTCAAATTTCCAATTTTAAAACAAACGGCCGGTTTTGCAGTTACGGCCTTTTTGGCACTTCGGGGAGAAGATTTAAAGGCTGTGTCTTCTAACCGTTGAAACTGACTCAGGGTGGCTGTTCTTGCAAAAACAATCTTCCGGCGCCCTATTTGGCTTATTTTTTACACGAATGGCGTCACCCGACTTATTCATGACGAAATTAAAAATTTTGGCATTTTTGGCTATTTTTGAAAAGGGGAGGTTGGACCCGATGAGGGTTGCCTACGTATCTCACATCCGGTGAGAATCAAACCTGCGTAGTTCGGGCCAATAAACTAACTATTTTTGAAAACAAAACCCTTTTGACGAATACATTATTTCGAAAAACAGGACTCTTTTTATATTTTCTTTTCAACAAGCTATTTGAAAATAAGACTCTTTTGTTTCTTTTTCTTTTATTATTGACAAACAACCATTTTTTTAGAACAAATTTTCCTTTTTCCCCCTTTTTTTTTTTCGTTTTCCTTAAAAATTCGGCAGAGTTTCGACTCTATTTTGACATTAGTTGTTTTTTTTTAAAACAAGTAATTAACTCTCTACACTGCTATCCCTCTCTCTCTCTCTCTCTCTCTTTCTGTTTTTTTTCAATTTTTCCAAATATTCAAGCCGGTCAGCATGCGGGTCCCAAACAGATAAATGCACAAATAGGATGCATCAGGGTGGTCCATTATTCCGGGTACACCTGTCCTAGACGGACCCAACCCCTGTGTTGAGTCCCCTAAGTCATATGCACGTGATGCAGATAAGCGTTCCTACTAGGGATCCGGCATGAAGTCAAGTTCTTCTAGGTTCAAAAACCTGGGTATGTGTTCTAGACTGTGTACCCGAGCGGACAACTCGAGTCGAGGAGGGGGCTACGTACCGGAAACCAAAAGGCCATCCGGCTTAGTAACTTGTCCGGCCTCTTTCTTACTTTAAGGTATGACACTAACAGAGTAGGGAGCCTCCACCAGTGAGCACATCCCCGGAGGTGAGAAAAGAAGGGTTTCGGCACAGTTTATACAGTTCAGATAATATCAAAGCGGTAAAGCATTTAGCACATTTAGCATGAAACATGTAGGAAAATAAGATAAAGCCAAATACAACAATATATCTAAGCTCGAATTCTGAACCTTGAACCAAAGTTCTGGGTTCTTGTCCCCAGCAGAGTCGCCAGAGCTGTCACGCCTCCTTTTTTGCTACACCTGTGAGGGTGTCATGGAGTTTTTCCAATTAAAGGACAATCAGAACGGGATTTATTATTAATATTCAGAGTCGCCACTTGGGAGATTAATGGTGTCCCAAGTCACCAGTTGAATCCCGAATCGAGGAAATTATGACTCTGTCAACAGTCCGCGAACCAGAAATCCGAGTAAGGAATTCTGTTAACCCGGGAGAAGGTGTTAGGCATTCCCGGATTCCGTGGTTCTAGCACGGTCGCTCAACTGTTGTATTTGCTTTTATCCGATTTTTTAAACATATTCTAACCTATGTGCCTTTTATTTTAACCGCTTTTATTTTATGTCTTTTTAATAAGAATTGCAACGTCGTGAAAATGTATCTCGAACCACGTCACACCAGTGCACCCGTGGCTTTTGACGCATTTCGACTTCGTTGAGATTTAGATTTGGGTCACATAAATGTGAACCCGCATTAAGGAAGGTAATATTATTAAAATACGTGCCTAAAGCAACTACGCTTTTATTATCTTTGGGCAAAACCGTGAAATTCGCTAAACAGCTCACCCGAATTCTAAAGTATTTTATGACATTTATTGAGAGCCCCGTGGTTTATTTATCTGGTTTAACGAGGCTCATCTCATCATTTTTATTTAAAGGCTAATCCTAAATTAACTATGATTTTTATTGAATTTGTCTCAAAAGAAGACAACTGGTTAATTCACATTTATAAATCTGGGCCTTAAATTCAAATTCAATTTCAAACAAAAAGGGAAGACCCTTTTAGCTCGAACTTGTTACCTAATTCAAAGCCCAATTTTATATTTGTGAATCAACTTCCATATTCCTAATATAATTTTTAAAGGTTTTAGACCTGGGCCCAAGAGCAACAATAGAAGCCCTGCGCTGGGCCAACTCTCAAGGTAACCCAACAGTATTTGTATGCTTCATGGGCCAAACTTTTAAGGCCCAGTATTTCAATCCAGCCACCGTGAAACCCAAAGCCCCATTGATTATCAAAGAAATGAAGAGGGAGGGCTTGATGATCAACTTTACTCAAAATGTGATATCAATTAATAAAGATTAACTTATAAATCCTCTTACTCCTGTTAACACTTACGTCCAACAATTAACCCTGCAATAATGTAACACCTAACACTTAAGAGTACTTTAAGACCAATACACGTTGTTTTATAGCAGCTTTAACAGGCTAGTATATTCCAATATTGTTAACTGCTTTTGATTCCTATTTTTAAAGTAATATGGCAACATGGAAAGCAGCACCAATTTACATCGAACCCAACACCACTAGACAGATCTCAGGCTATTCACAATTGAACTCAAATTAATTCACAGTCCTTTACAAAAGGAGTCTAATAATCCTACCTAGCACAGTCTTAGAATCAACAGTCCCAAAGGCTTACAGTTCAATTGAAACGAATCCAAACAGTTCTAATTAACATAAATCAGTAATGAACCTACAACTACATGTTGAACTAATAATGAAAGCAAAACGGAGTTGTATGGTAGGGAAATTTCATCATTTGGATTTCACAAGTGTCAGGTACATTGAGTGAAGCTTCATGCTATTAGAGATAACAAGGGTACCTGGAATTGGAGCAAAGCAGAAGAAAGGAGTCAGCAGCAGAAATGAGAAGCAGCAGTAATGCCAAATCAAACTCGAAGTCCAGGAGTGTTTTGAAAATCAAACGGGGTAGACCAAATAATCCCAGCAGTGCCAAAATACTTTAGACACCCAATTAGCTATCTCAAATCTACTCGAATTGACCCATAACAATCTCAACGAACCAGAAATTATCCAAAATCAAACAATCCAACTTGAAAATTGCTCTAGAATCAAACTAATGGATCTCTGAAATTTGAAACTAGAAGAATAGATCTCAGCAATTAGAATTCAAACTAACTTGAATTATCTGGTGGAATAGTAATGTATTTTTTTTGGATTTTCATCGATTATCTACTGTTTTTGGATTTTTGAAAGCTTAAATTTTAGAATCAGGCCTGAAATTCAAGAGGAAACTTTTGGGGGAACTTTTGGAGGCTCCCAAAACTTCTGAATCAAGGCAAATGAATGCCTATTTATAGGTGAACTTAGGGTCCAATTTCAGATTTTCCCTTTACCCATTAGTCCCTATTTTAATTCTATGTTTACCCTTTATTTTCTGACTTGTTACACAAGCAACTACCCTAATTTTACTGAAACCTGCACTATAGTCCATCCTAGAAGGTTTTATACCCATTACAATTCCTAGTCTATCCTTACCTTGGTTCTAAAATTACCCATTTGGCAAAACATGCCATTTTCAATCCCTAAAACACCCTCAAACCTCTCCTAGAATTACCAACATGTTTTAATTACACTTAACCAATTTATCCTGAAACCTAAATTTATTAAGGCTTAAACAGTAATTTAAAGAAAAGCCCTAATTAACCAGTTTCCAATTGAACTAATTAACCCTAGCTAATACCAATTATGGAAATTCAAATGATCTAAACAAAACTACAGCTAATCATGAAACTAATCTGTCAGAATTTTGAACAACAGGTAACAATTAACATAATCAAAAGCTAACCAGAATCAAAATATATCTATCCAAACAACAGTCAAATTGAAACTCTATAGCCCTAATTGCAGGAAAAAACAAACCCTAATTAAAGCTAAACAAACAAGTCAACAAAATCAGCAAAGAAATGAACAAGAGGCTTACTGACTATGGAACGAACTCTGGCCAGCCATTGTTGTTTGAATCCTCCGGGATTCTTGACACGTAACATCCTTAATCGTGTGTTTTCAAAAGAAAACACGT
>NW_017679364.1:14429-17149 GCF_001879085.1 Nicotiana attenuata
ACTTTGGACGGATCGACCCTTTCGCAGCCTGTTCCCTCCACCGAAATCCGTACTCTCTGAAGCTCTCCCCCGGTTTCTTCTCAATTTTGGTCAGTGACAGACGGTCCGGGATGATTTCGAGATTATATTGAAAATGGCATGCAAATGCTTGGGCCAAATCATCCCAAATGTACCATCGGGCATGATCCTGCCGTGTGTACCATTCCAAGGCTGCGCCACTTAGGCTTTGGCTGAAGTACGCCATCAATAACTCATCCCTTCCCCCAGCGCCTCTCATTTTACTGCAAAATTCCCTCAGATGGGCTACAAGATCACCATGTCCATCATACAAATCAAACTTTGGTAACTTGAACCCTGCTGGCAGCTGGACATCGGGAAACAAGCACAAATCTTTGTAGGCTACACTGACTTGGCCACCCAAAATCCTTACATGTTCCTGAAGGATTGCTCCAGGCTTTTTACTTTTCGAAACATCTCTTCCTGTTCCGGGTCCTTAAGCGGCTTATCAGTTTCCACCGGGAGCTCAAGGTGAGGAGTGTAGGAATATGGCTCAGGAGCTTTAAAGGTAGGCTTGGGAGGGTAGTACTGGCTGTCGTGAGTTGGAAACAATGGCCCATTGGTAGATCTTTGCAACGTGGCAGGTGGAGGCGCCACAAAGACAGGGGTGATTGGTGGAGGAGGGTTTTGTTTGGGTGGTGGAGCTTGGGGAGGATAGAAGGTGGTGCTATAACTCTGTTGGTAGAAAGGGAAATGTGAAGATACATTCGCAGGAGGAAGCTCCTGAGACTGGGCCGAAGGCGGGAGATATGCGGGATTGGCAGGATAAACTGGCGCCGCCTGACCCTTAGCCCAAGCCTGATGCATCTCAGCCATTTGCTTCCTCAACTTATACATCTCTTCATTCATTGCTTTAACATCTACCACTTCCACCTCTTTTGACGGGTCCACGATACTGGTATCTGATTCCGGGCCTATCATGTTCAGTTTGGTTTTTGCCCGGGTGTTGTAGGAATGGGTTGCCAGGATGTCAACTGCCTTTTGTCCTTGTGTTGTAAAAACGAATTACCACTCTAAATCCACAAACCAACCACCTTTCTGGAATGACATGACAAAATGAAACCTTCGCGTTAGCATTAGGGCATGTAGCATATTGGTACCCGCACATTTGGGGAGTAAATGCACCTAGGGAGTTAACAGTTCCTATTATGCTTTTGATCGGTCGCATGCGTCATCCCGGCCTTTTCATTTTTCTTTATCTGCCATGCCCGTCCTCTCATTCTTTTGCTTTTCTCTCTTATTTTTCCTTCTTTCCTTCTTGGGTTTTCCTTGTTCCTATTCGCTTCTTTCCTCAAAAATTGTTTTTGTTTTTTCGCTCTTTTCTTTCCTTTGCTCCCTTTTATTTTCTCTTGTAGAAAAGGAAATATAGACTCAAAAGACAAACTCTGGTAGAAAAGGGAATACAGACTCAAAAGGCAATCAT
This sequence comes from Nicotiana attenuata, assembly GCF_001879085.1. Taxonomy (NCBI): domain Eukaryota; kingdom Viridiplantae; phylum Streptophyta; class Magnoliopsida; order Solanales; family Solanaceae; genus Nicotiana; species Nicotiana attenuata. Next base: position 15,910 of record NW_017679364.1, read on the forward strand.
GAATACATTAAAGCTCCTGGTGCCCGCGGGACATCGTTCGGTCTCGCCGCGGGCCTATATGCAAGTTCCCTTTATTTTGAATCGTGCTCATTCTGCACATTTATTAAGGTGATTTGATCACTTATTTTGACCTAAAAGAAAAAAAAATGACACTATTTTTGTTCAAATTTCCAATTTTAAAACAAACGGCCGGTTTTGCAGTTACGGCTTTTTGGAACTTCGGGGAGAAGATTTAAAGGCTGTGTCTTCTAACCGTTGAAACTGACTCAGGGTGGCTGTTCTTGCAAAAACAATCTTCCGGCGCCCTATTTGGCTTATTTTTTACACGAATGGCGTCACCCGACTTATTCATGACGAAATTAAAAATTTTGGCATTTTTGGCTATTTTTGAAAAGGGGAGGTTGGACCCGATGAGGGTTGCCTACGTATCTCACATCCGGTGAGAATCAAACCTGCGTAGTTCGGGCCAATAAACTAACTATTTTTGAAAACAAAACCCTTTTGACGAATACACTATTTCGAAAAACAGGACTCTTTTTATATTTCTGAACCTTGAACCAAAGTTCTGGGTTCTTGTCCCCAGCAGAGTCGCCAGAGCGGTCACACCTCCTTTTTTGCTACACCTGTGAGGGTGTCACGGAGTTTTTCCAATTAAAGGACAATCGGAACGGGATTTATTATTAATATTCAGAGTCGCCACTTGGGAGATTAATGGTGTCCCAAGTCACCGGTTGAATCCCGAACCGAGGAAATTATGACTCTGTCAACAGTCCGCGAACCAGAAATCCAAGTAAGGTATTCTGTTAACCCGGGAGAAGGTGTTAGGCATTCCCGGATTCCGTGGTTCTAGCACGGTCGCTCAACTGTTGTATTTGCGTTTATCCGATTTTTTAAACATATTCTAACCTATGTGCCTTTTATTTTAACCGCTTTTATTTTATGTCTTTTTAATAAGAATTGCAACGTCGTGAAAATGTATCTCGAACCACGTCACACCAGTGCACCCGTGGCTTTTGACGCATTTCGACTTCGTTGAGATTTAGATTTGGGTCATATAAATGTGCACCCGCATTAAGGAAGGTAACATTATTAAAATACGCGCCTAAAACAACTACGCTTTTATATCTTTGGGGAAAACCGTGAAATTCGCTAAACAGCTCACCCGAATTCTAAGTATTTTATGACATTTATTGAGGGTCCCCGTGGTTTATTTATCTGGTTTAACGAGGTCTCATCTCAT
>NW_017679365.1:0-17143 GCF_001879085.1 Nicotiana attenuata
ATGATGAACATGTAACTCTTTTGGTATTTTCTTTTTCCTCTTTTCATTTTTTTTTTGGAAAATGATGGGTAAGTACAAAATCTTTTGGATTTTTCATGTTTTTTTTTGTCTCTTTTTTTTTCTTAAAAAATATGAAAGAAAAACATAACTGGGCCCTACTTGTCTTATTTTCACTTCACCCTCTTTTTTACTCATTCACCCTCAACCATCATTGGTCCGCAAAATGACCCTTTTACCCTTGAAGAAATGCAACATGTAGCACATAGGATGCATCAAGACGGTCTTTTATTTTTGGGTACACCTGTCCTAGATGGACCCAACCCTTGTGTTGAGTCCCCAAAGTCAAATGCACATGATGCAAATAAGCGTTCCTACTAGAGATCCGGCATGAGGCTGAGTTATTCTAGGTTTAAGAACCTGGGTTTATTGTTCTAGACTTGGTTTACCCGAGCGGACAACTCGAGCCGAGGGGGGGCTACGTACTGGGAACCAAAAGGCCATCCGGCTTTGTAACTTGTCCGAACCTCATTCTAAATTAGGGTATGACACTAACAGAAAAGAAGTCACGCCAGCGTGCACTTCCCCGAAGATTGGAAGAGAAGGGTTTCGCAACAGTTTATATACAGTTCAAATAATATCAAAGCGGTAAAAAACGGCATTTAGCACATTAGGCCCAAACATGTAATAAAACCAGATAATAAATAAAAGCCAAATATAACAATTATTCTAAGCTCGAATTCTTGAACCCTAAAGCAGAAGTTCTGGGTTCTTGTCCCCAGCAGAGTCGTCAGAGCTGTCACACCTCCTTTTTACCACCCCGAAGGGTATAGGGAGTTTTTCCAATTAAAGTGACAATAATCTAAACGGGATTATTTATTTAAATTCAGAGTCGCTACTTGGGATAGTTTATGGTGTCCCAAGTCACCGATTTAAAATCCCGAATCGAGAAAGTTTGACTCTTATTTATGGTCCGCGAAATACAGAAATCCGGATAAGGAATTCTGTTAACCCGGGAGAAGGTGTTAGGCATTCCCGGGTTCCGTGGTTTTAGCACGGTCGCTCAACTATTTTAATTGGCCTATTTATCTGATTTTAAAACATTTTTTAAAACCTATGTGCATTTTATTCCTTTTAAATTGCTTTTAATAATCCAATTGTTATACAACTAATTATTTGGTCACACGTTGCGAATCATGTCACGGGAACAGTACCCACGATCCATAACATCTTTATTTTATTAACAAGATTAAATTGTGACCGGGTCACATGAATGTACCCCCGAATTTTAGAAATTAATCATCACAACTACGTCACGGGAACCGTACCCGTAGCTATGACAATTTATTTAATTAACGCGCCTAACGCAAACTACGAAAGTTCAAGGCATTTTCTACACGAGTTAAAATAATTAATATAAGGGCCATAGATTATGTGATTCAATTGTATAAATGGCACGCCTCATTTTTATTAAAGGAAAGTATTCAACTACATGAACTACGAATATTCATATTTAAAACTAATTTGAGATTAAGTATCACAACCACGCCATGGGAACCATACCCGTAGTTGTGATGATTTAGTTACGTGCCTAAAGCAAACTACGAGATTCATACATTCCTAAAGTTAATTCCAAGGTTGATGGCAGGCTGTGGATTACAGCTAAAATGCTTAAAAATTGGTACATGCCTTTAACCTTCTGAACCAGTAGGCCCAAATAAGAAGCCTGTCATGCTATTTAAAAAAAAGCACCAACATTGAAAGCCGTTGGGCTCGCAATCAAGCCCAAAAAAATGAAAGAAAAACAGAGGCGGGGCACCCCAAGCCTGGCTTGGACCAGGCTATCACACTCAACTCGGATTGGGCCTAAATAGGTCTCTACTGGCCCATAATGGAGAAGACCTTCATTGATCCCCATAGCTTATGTATATAAAACATTTACATGTTCCTTAGGCCCAATGACAGTGAAATACCACTTTTAATCATCTAATTTAATATACAACCAAATTCACAGTAACAGCCCCAAAAGGCAACGAATCAACGAACAGGTCTTAATTAGATCGAAGCATGGCGAAAGTAAACAAAGGAAACATATGACTAATTTCATAACTTTTCCAGCATCATTCACACATTAATCACACGGCAAGAAAATAAACCTGAATCATTAACTATTTGAGTATTGGTAATTCGATACTATCACAGCTGAAGTACAGTAAGCTAATCAAAATCTCATGACTAACAGGACGTCAAAGTAAATAAGAGCTTCCAATCAAATCCTCTACAATGGAACTCACATACACCAAATACTTCCCAGGATATCATGCTACAGTTCATTACATGGAAAGGAACCATGCTATTAAGCTAAACCTCAAAAAGTCTTCACAGAATGAAATCATACACGACGTAGAGTAACTAGTACATACATTTTTAAGCTAAACTCTAACATGTTGAAAAGAAGATATAGAAGAAGAAAGAAAAACATAATAACAAGACAAAACAAAATCAGAATCTATATGTTAATCCATATTTCATGTGACATTTGGGAATAATAGCAGCAAATGATCCAAGGCTTCATGTATATGACTCAATGGCTAATAAGATGTTCAGCAATACATACATGTTACAGCAAAATTAACCAAAAAATGGATTTGAAAATTAGCTTAGGGCAGCAAGGAAATAACAGGTTCAACAGCAAGGAAACAGCAGTGAAAATCAACTTAAACAGCCTCAAAACCCAGCCACCTTTCAGCTTAGAAAACCAGAAAATCCTCAGAAAGACCACTTCCAAACTTTTTGCCAAAGAAAGAAATCCAGCTCAAAACTATAGTAGTTTTCTTCAGAAAAAATATTTTTCAGCCGCTTTTCTATTTTTAGGTGTTCTGATCTCTGCCCTAGAATTTAGGAAAATGAGCTTCTTATAGGAGGGCTTTAGGGCAGCAGAACTTGATTTTTCCTTTTACTATTACCCCTCCCTCATTTTATTTTTGTTCATTTCAGACCCTATATTTATGCCTGTTTTTTCTAAACACCATCCCCAGCTTTCATGAAAGGAATCTTTCTATAACTGAAACTGGGCAGCCTTGGGCCAGCTGTTCATATTCAGATATTTCTACATGCTCTTTTCACCAAGTCTAGGCAGTTGTACGCTTTCTAGAACCTTCACCTTCAATTTTAGGCCAATTGCCCTGGCCAACAAGCCCTAGTCGTGGCCAAATGGCCTCAAACAGGCCCAAGTGTAATACTTAACTCAGGCCTAGGCTGAACACCATTTTTATCCAGCCATCATCAGAATCAAAACATTCAAGTAAGAGGGGAAAAAATGGTGCAAATTAGAATCAAACATTCAATTAGCTAATTAGCTTATTTGAGTTATCCTAAAATAACTAATCGAGCTCATTCTAAATTACCCTAAAGCAAATTTTAATTAACCAAGAACTTAAACATGTTAATAATGATTTAACACAACTGACTAACTAAAAATGAATAAAACTCATTTGATAAGCGTTCTAAACTATCATGCAAACAAAACCGATTGAGAAGAAGAGAAAGAAAGAAAGAAAAATAGAAGAGAAAACAAAAACAAAATAAAAAAACAGAAACAGTGAGTAGAGGTCAATGATTTACCGATTGAATTTAGCAAAACGACCAAGAAAACAAGGCAGAAGACTGGCCAGGCTTCAAGATGCTTCGAAAGGCTCGAAGTTGACCCAAATGACTACTCCGGTCAAGAGTAACCTATTTGGGAAAACTTCCAGCCAAAACGAGCAGAAACTTTAAGAAAATCCAAAAACGCAGAAACTAGGTCGAACCACAGATCCGAGATTCGACGAGTTCCAAGGGTTATTTGGGAAATTGTTGGGGGTTTAGGGTTTGGGGAGGCCTGATGATTATAGGGTGTGAACTTGGGGTCGATTGGGTGATTTAGGGTTTTTAGGTTCCGATTTAGATCTAAAATTCGAGCTAGTTTGGGGATCTGGAAAGGGGAGGGAAAGATGGTTGTAGGGTGTAATTTTGGTAGGGTTTGGGGTGTCGGCGCCGCCGTGGACGATTTCCGGCGGTGGAGCACGACGGAGCCGGCGAGGGGTTTGGGGTGGCTAGGGTTCGGTTTAGAGACGGGGATAAGGGTGAAATGAGAGGTGTTTTTGGGTTAGGGGGGACATTCGGACAGTTATATTGGGATGGAGTGATCAGTTCGGAACCGTTGGATCAAAATGATCCAACGGTCGTGATGTAGGAGCACAAAAATATGGTCGTTTGGTGTTTAAACGGGGTGGACCGGGTAAGGTCAGTTTTGGGCCTGGACCTGGGTAAGGTTTGGAAACGGATCTTGGCATTAAAATGGCCAATTTCAAAATAAATCCCTTCTTTTCAATTAACCTTTTATTTCCTTTTTCTTTTTCTTTAATTAAAAATCCTGAATTAATTCCTAAATTAATCTAAGTTGTAAAATTAAACTAATTATCAAATTATAAAATATATAAAAGCTAATTGATCCTAAATTAAAGAGAAAATTAATAATATAAAATTAAAAGCTAAGAATGCAAAAATAAGCCATTTTTTGTGATTTTCATTTTTAATAAAGCAATTAATTAATTAATTAATCCTAAAAACATGGAAATAGAATCTAAATGCAATGCATGGTATTTTTGGTATTTTTCATGATTTTAATAAAAGTCAACATGCACAGAAATGCAAACAATTAACACAAATTCCTACAAAAATCCTATAAAATTGAAAACAATTGGAAAAAATATATTTCTTTAATTTGTAGGAGTATTCCTCATAGGGCAAAAATCACGTGCTCGCAGGTGACCCACTTTGCTCGGAAACATGAAGAGTTTTCGGGCAACGATAAAGTGAGCGGATACGAGCGATTTTTGCCTGTTTGAATACTCTGTGGGAAGCATTTTTTGAAAGATCTGACCGAACCTTGCTTCCGAGGTTGCCCACATATCCTTGGCTACAAAGGAATCAGGTCAGTGTAGTTCGGAAAGTTTTGGTAGGTGGGACTACCGGGAAGTTGTGATTTCACTGTTGCTGCTGCTGCTACATGCTAGCTGAACTCCTTATTACACCGAGATGAAATAAGAAGACTAGGCTAAACTATGATCTATGAATTACAAGAATCTTATTTACCATCTTCAAACTTGATCTTGCCGCTTCTGCAGTTCTATTGTGCATCTTGAACTGTTGACTCGCACTCTCGAGGCAAGCTTCTGATGTTGCTAACTCGCATTGGATTCTGAAATGAGTTCCCTTATTTTCCAGGTGGGCGCCTGATTCCAAAATCTGAACTATATTCCCTTGTTTTCCAGTGGGCGCCTGATTGCCAAAACTTGAACTGTATTCCCTTATTCTCCAGGTGGACGCCTGATTGCCAAAAACTTGAACTTTATTCCCTTGTTCTCCAGGTGGGCGCCTGATTGCCAAAAACTTGAACTCTATTCCCTTGTTCTCCAGGTGGGCGCCTGATTTCCAAAACTTGAACTGTATTCCATTGTTCTCCAGGTGGGCGCCTGATTGCCAAAACTTAAACTGAATTCCCTTGTTCTCCAGGTGGGCGCCTGATTTCCAAAACTTAAACTGTATTCCCTTGTTCTCCAGGTGGGCGCCTGATTGCCAAAACTTGAACTGCATTCCCTTGTTCTCCAGGTGGGCGCCTGATTGCCAAAACATAAACTGTATTCCCTTGTTCTCCAGGTGGGCGTCTGATTGCCAAAACTTAAACTGTATTCCCTTGTTCTCCAGGTGGGCGCCTGATTGCCGAAACTTGAACTGTACTCCCTTGTTCTCCAGGTAGGCGCCTGATTGCCAAAACTTGAACTGTATTCCCTTGTTCTCCAGGTGGCGCCTAATTGCCAAAACTTGAACTGTATTCCCTTGTTCTCTAGGTGGGCGCCTGATTGCCAAAACTTAAACTGTATTCCCTTGTTCTCCAGGTGGGCGCCTGATTGCCGAAACTTGAACTGTATTCCCTTGCTCTCCAGGGGGGTGCCTGATTGCCAAAACTTAAATTGTATTCCCTTGTTCTCCAGGGGGCGCCTGATTACAATAAAACAAACAAAACAAAAGAAACCTTCCTGCCCCAGTTTGGTATCTGGGTACATCTGTGAGTGTTAACCGAATCATGTTACCTATGAAGAGCTATGAGAGTTGAAAAGCTAAATCTCACTATCCAGGAGGGCCCTGAAAACTAAATCCCATCCTAAGCTTGAAAAACATCAAAGTTAACTTGTATTTCCTAAAGGTAGAACTCACGCTAAATCTTGTTATCAATGCAGGTCTTGAATTTTAACTAGGTCCCATTATCCTGGAGGGTCCTGAGAACTTTTTTTAAAAAAAATAAAAAAAAAATAAATCCCATTATCCAGGAGGGCCCTGAAGATTTTAAGGTAAATCCCATTGTCCAGGAGGGTCTTGAAGATTTATGGCCGAACCTGTCTGGTACATGCTTTCCTCACGGAGGGTTCCTCCGGAACAAACGAAATTTCCTGCCCCTCTTTCAATCAATGAAAAATCTTATCAGTTTGAAAATGTGGTGGTTAGTTTGCGGCATTCTTGCTAAAGGTGGCCTTTCCGCTTCTATGCTTTGTTCTGATTGGTTGCCTTGGATTGGGAAAGAATTGTTTGACCTTCTGACTGACCCTCAACCACAGGACCCTGAATGACCCGAGTGCCCTACACTCAACCTGCTCTTTTGCAGTTCTGTCCTTTCCAATTTGAACCTCTGTATTTCCCCAACGTTCACGAAACCACTCAAACACTTGAACTTCCACTAATACCTCATTTTCCATTTTGCATCATGCTATTTCTGGTATGCTTTGGCCGCACTTTGCTTTGTGCAATTGGACAGTTGGTAATAAGCTTTGAAATCCTTTCTTACTTGCTTAACAAGGCTAACATGGGAAAAGCCTTAGAGAAATAGACCCAAAAGAAAATGAAATGCAATGACTTCGAGAGTTAGGAATACAGAAGAAAATTCGAAACATGATGACTGTTTGAGGGAGAAGAGGAAAAAAGACTTATCTGAGTGAGGCAACTGGCACCAATGATCATGACATGCATTTTGGATTAATCAGCCTAGTCCATTCAACCAATCACCTTTCATTGTTCATACTTTATGCCTGGGGTTCCCATAATCCAACCTCTCTGCAAAGTCACCAACCTCGTTCGGCTTGCGGTGCCCTGAAGGGTTTTCACCAACAAGCCTCTCTCATTTGTTCATCTCTCAACTCACCGTCGCCCTACGGTGCCGTGAGGGTTTTCACCAATAAGACTCTCTCATTTTAATTTCTCTCAGCTCTCCATCGCCATACGGTTCCCGTGAGGGTTTTCACCAATAAGACTCTCTCATTTATTCATCTTCCCTTGTGCAGGACGGAGTGCTGCCCCTGATGCGAATCATACCTCTATCTCGCTTGACTTGGCATTATCAAAGATTGATTGGAAGGTCTTTCTTTGGACCGTAATGCAGGATTTTGGATAGGGTTAGAAGGAAAGGATATCATAAAGGCTCAGAACAACTTGAATGGGTTCAAAATTACAACTTTGGAATCAGATCTTTTTTATGAAAACCGCAACTTCTGCCCCAGTTTCCTTGTCTGGGGACTTTTGAATTTTATTTTGATAGGACCGAACTGTGAGGCTGCCTACGTATCCTTAAAAGGAATCAGGTCGAACGTAGTTCATGACATAGGAATTGCTTTGTTTTTTTGTACTTTTCTCTTCTTCTTCTTTTTTCCCTCTTTTTTTTCTCTTTTTTTCCTTCTCTTTTCTTCTCTTTCTTTTGCTTTACTTAAACTTTTTTTCAATTTCTTTTTCTCTTTTCCTCTTATCTTTTTCCTTTTTCTCTTCCTTATTTATCTTCTGTATCTGTGTTTCTGAACTTTGCCACTGATTCCAAAAGAGGGGTATGAAGGAAAACAAATAAGGCTCAAAGGGGTAACAAAGGATAAAGTGTTTAGATAGCAGAATAAAATGCATTCGTCATTCCAATCTTCAAAACATGCCAAGTACAAACAAACAATTTAGAAAAACCAAAGAAATCATACATAATATCTTTTGACCGCATCAGAATTGATAGCTATATCTACACATCTGCCTTCTATATCTGTTAAGTACAAAGCACCATTGGACAACACTCTCGTTACAATGAACGGCCCCTGCCAATTTGGGGCAAACTTGCCTTTCGCTTCAGCCTGATGTGGAAGGATGCGTTTCAACACTTGCTAACATGCTTCAAATTTCCGGGGACGCACCTTCTTGTTGTATGCCCTCGCCATCCTCTTCTGATACAATTGCCCATGACATACTGCTGCCAGTTTTTTTTCATCAATCAGACTTAATTTCTCCAATCGGGTTTTGACCCATTCATCGTCATCAATTTCTGCCTCAGCAACAATTCGAATGGATGGAATTTCAACTTCCGCGGGTATCACTGCTTCAGTTCCATATACCAACAAATAAGGAGTTGCACCTACTGAAGTGTGAACAGTAATGCAGTAACCCAGCAAGGCAAAGGGCAACTTTTCATGTCATTGCCTAGAACCTTGCACCATTTTCCGAAGTATCTTCTTTATGTTCTTGTTGGCCGCCTCAACCGCTCCATTTGCCTTGGGGCGATACGGAGTGGAATTTCGATGCGTAATCTTGAGCTGTTGACATACTTCTTTCATCAAATGACTGTTAAGATTAGCACCATTGTCCGTGATGATTACCTTTGGAATTCTGAACCGACAAATGATGTTCAAGTGAACAAAGTCAACCACTGCCTTCTTGGTCACGGATTTGAAAGTCATAGCTTCAACCCACTTAGTGAAATAATCGATGGCTACCAGAATGAACCTGTGCCCATTTGATGCCGCTGGTTCAATTGGTCCAATGACGTCCATGCCCCAAGCAACAAAAGGCCAAGGTGCGGACATTGTATGCAACTCAGATGGCGGAGAATGAATCAAATCACCATGTACCTGGCATTGATGACACTTGCGCACAAAGCTGATGCAATCTCGTTCCATGGTGAGCCAATAATACCCTGCTCAAAGAATTTTCTTTTCCAGAACATACCCACTCATATGCGGCCTGCAAACTCCGGAATGCACTTCGGTCATGATAGTTGTGGCTTGTTTAGAATCTATGCACCTCAACAACCCGAGATCTGGAGTTCTCTTGTACAAAATTCCCCCGCTCAAGAAAAATCCACTAGCCAAACGTCGAATTGTTCTCTTTTGATCACATGTGGCCTGTACCGGATACACCCCTATCTTGATGTATTCTCGGATATCATGAAACCATGGTTCACCATAAAGTTCCTCCTCAACCACATTACAGTAAGCATGCTGATCACGGACTTGAATATGCAGAGGGTCAACATAAGCCTTATCCGGATGGTGTAACATTGATGCTAAGGTAGCCAAGGCATCGCCAACCTCATTATGGATCCTAGGAATATGCCTGAACTCTACTGATCTGAAGCATTGACAAAGATCATGCAAACATTGTCGATACGGTATGAGCTTTAAATCTCGAGTCTCCCATTCTCCCGGAATTTGGTGTACCAACATATCCGAATCTCCCAAAACTAAGACTTCCTGGACCCCCATATCTATAGCAAACCTCAAACCCAGAATGCACGCCTCATACTCAGCCATGTTTTTGGTACAACAAAAATGAAGCTGGGCCGTAACAGGGTAGTGATGCCCTGTTTCGGAAATGAGCACAGCCCCTATTCTGACACCTTTCATGTTAGCGGCTCCATCAAAGAAAAGTTTCCAACCTGGCTTTTCATCCTGCTCCACCTCTTCAATATGCATCACCTCTTCATCAGGAAAATAAGTCCTCAATGGCTCATACTCTTCATCCACCGGGTTCTCTGCCAAATGATCGGCCAATGCTTGGGCTTTCATCGCGGTCCGAGTTACATAGATAATGTCAAACTCTGTGAGTTAAATCTTCCACTTTGCAAGTCTTCCTGTGGGCATAGGCTTCTGAAAGATATACTTTAGAGGATCCGGGCGAGAAATGAGGTAAGTAGTGTAGGATGACAGATAATGTTTAAACTTTTGTGCCACCCAAGTTAGGGCGCAACATGTCCTTTCAAGGGGAGTATACTTAACCTCATAGGATGTAAACTTCTTGCTGAGATAATAGATGGCTTGCTCCTTCCTGCCGCTGATGTCATGTTGACCCAACACACAACCAAATGAATTATCTAGGACTGTCAGATAGAGAATTAAGGGTCTCCCGGGTTCCGGCGGGACCAACACGGGTGGGTTTGACAAGTACCTCTTGATCTTATCAAATGCCTCCTGGCACTTATCAGTCCATTTGACCGCAACATCCTTCTTCAGCAACTTAAAGATGGACTCACAAGTCGACGTGAGTTGAGCAATAAACCTATTGATGTAATTTAAACGCCCGAGCAGACTCATCACCTCAGTCTTATTCCTTGGAGGCGGCAATTCTTGGATAGCATTGATCTTTGACGGATCCAACTCAATGCCTCGCCGACTGACTATGAACCCCAACAGTTTCCCAGACGGAACACCAAATGCACATTTTGCAGGGTTGAGCTTAAGATTGTACCTGTGGAGCCTCTGGAAAAACTTCCTCAAGTCTCCGACGTGGTCGGACTGCTTCCTGGACTTTATGATCACATCATCTACGTAGACCTCAATCTCCTTGTGTATCATGTCATGGAATATGGTGGTCATTGCCCTCATGTAAGTTGCCACAACATTTTTCAAACCAAATGGCATGACTCGGTAGCAATATGTTCCCCACGGTGTGATGAATGCCATCTTTTCTGCATCTTCCTCATCCATCAAGATCTGGTGGTACCCCGCATAGCAATCCACAAAAGACCCGATCTCGTGCTTGGCACAGTTATCAATCAAAATGTGGATATTGGGAAATGGAAAGTTATCCTTCGGAGTTGCTTTGTTGAGATCACGGTAATCAACACACACTCTGGTCTTACCATCTTTCTTTGGCACCGGCACAACATTAGCTCACCAAGTGGGATACCGCGTGACTCGAGTGACCTTAGCATCAAGCTGCTTTGTGACTTCCTCTTTGATCTTCACACTCATGTCAGTTTTGAACTGCCTTAACTTCTGCTTGACGGGAGGGAATGCCGGGTCAGTGGGCAATTTGTGAACTACCAAGTCAGTACTTAGACCCGGCATGTCGTCATATGACCATGCAAAAATGTCTTTATATTCAAACAGTGCTTTGATTATTTGTTCCCTGATTTGTGGTTCCAAGTGTACACTTATCTTGGTTTCCCTGATATTATCTGGATCCCCTAAATTTATTGCTTCAGTTTCATTCAAATTAGGCTTGGGTTTCTCTTCAAAGTGACTTAGCTCTTTACTAATTTCCTCAAATGCCTCCTCTTCATCATATTTTGTTTCATCATCACACTCTATTTCTTGGATTATTATTTCAAAGTTAGATTGGCTTTTAAGACTTGGCTGAAGATTCCTCATGCATGTCATGTCATTGAAACCAGCATAAAAAGAACTGTAACAAGAAAGATAAAAATGACACTATCAGGAGTAATGGAAAGGGAAATTGCATTCCATTGAAAATAAAGGATAGACGGGTTTGTACATCAAAACAGACGGAAAATAAAAATCTGCATTACAACCCTGGAATAATCCAGACAACTAAAAAGAAAATAAAGCAAACTACCAAAACTCCTTCCGAGTAGGGAGAGGAGTAGCCTTCCAATTGTTAAGCTTCACTTTCGGCCCGACGAACTGCACATCCGCTTTGCTAGAACCTTCTCCAATTTCTACCATGTTCACCTCATCAAATAACCTTTGGAACCTTTCAATTAATTCTTCATCAACGTCAACCACAGGATTTGGGATTGCTGACACTGGGCGTCTCACGGTCCCCGGTTTGACAAAAGACCTAGAGAGGCATGGGATAGGTTTCGAGAGTGCCCATGCCTTCTTTTTCAATCTTTTAGCCCTTTTCACATCTTCCCCTGTGGGTCTGAACCCTAGACCAAACGTACCCAAATTTTCAAGTAGAGACACTGGCAGCACGATACCTTGTAAAGATGCGCTCAGGCCTTTGCCTGGCACAAAACCATTCTTCAGCATTTCAGACGCCACCATGACAGATGCGGAGGCTAACTTCGGACCTGGAATACATTCCCCTTCTGGAACCTTCTCAACTGGCACTGTTTCAGAAACTTGGTAGACCCAAGGCCTCTTATCATCTTCGGCCTCAATAAACGGGACGGAGGTATCATTGTAAAGCACCTAGGCTCTCATCACCATGCACGATAATCTCCTGTCTGTCCCACTCGAACTTGACCATCTGGTGCAAAGAGGACGGGACTACTTTTGCAGCATGTATCCAGGGCCGACCCAATAGTAAATTGTAAGAGACGGCCACATCCAGTACCTGGAACTCCATGGTAAATTCAACTGGTCCTATTTTCAGTTCGAGCACAATATCGCCAACAGAATCTTTTCCCCCTCCGTCAAAACCTCGGACACATATACTGTTCTTGTGGACCCTTTCAGTATCAATTTTCAACTTGTGCAGAGTAGAGAGAGGGCAAATGTTTGCACTGGAGCCATTATCCACCAATACCCTAGTAACCACAGAATCTTCATATTTTACTGTAAGATAGAGAGCTTTGTTGTGTTCGGTACCTTCCAAAGGCAACTCGTCATCCGAGAAGGTGATCCTATTCACCTCAAATATCTTGTTGGCAATTTTCTCCAAATGGTTCACTGTGATTTTGTCGGGGACATGAGGTTCGTTCAGAATCTTCATCAGGGCCCGGCGGTGCTCATCTTAATGGATCAACAATGATAGCAGGGAAATTTGAGCAGGAGTCTTTCTCAATTGTTCCACGATGGAGTAATCTTGCACCATCATTTTCCTCAAAAACTCCTCCGCCTCTTCTTCGGTGACTGGTTTCTTCACTATAAGTGGATTGTCTCTGAGTGTTTTAGCTTTCCTTAACTCTTCTGGGGCGAAGCATCTCCCCGAACGAGTTAATCTTTGGGCCTCATTAACTTCTTCTTTCACTTCCTTCCCCTTATATGTAACTATTACCCGCTCGTAGTTCCATGGGATATCCTTGGTGTTGACTACCGGCAGCTGGGTCACAGGTTTGATGATGATAAGGTCTGTGCGGGCACCCTCTACAATTATGACAGTCTTATTCGCCACCCCCGGCACGATCACCTTTGGCTTTTCTTGCTTTGCTACAGCATCACTTGGGGATCTCTTCTCAACTACCACAAACGACTTATCGTTTTGCATGCTCAACTTGTCTACTGATACTTCAGCGATCGAAGAGGTTGCTTTTGTGACGACTCTGCCCTTGACTGGCTTAACCTCACTAGACCGGATCATCATGACGGATTGTTACGGCTACTTGGGCTGCCCATCCTTGTGTACTATCTCGATCATGTTCGTTTCATCATGGGCTGGCAATGGGTTCTGATCGATGTTGGGTGCTTCCAGAGTTTGGACCACAATCTGATTTGTGTGGATGAGCTCTTGGATGGCATTTTTCAAGTGCCAGCACTTTTCTGTATCGTGCCCTTGAGCACCAGAACAATATGCACAGCTGAGGGAGTAATCCAGATTCTTTGGAGGAAGGTTTGGCACTTTTGACTCAATTGGCCTCAGCACATCCAACTGCCTCAATCTATGAAATAAGCTGGTATAAGACTCCCCAAGCGGGGTGAAAGTTTTCTTCCGCTGCAGCCTCTCATTCCTGAATACTGGCTTGGGACGGAAGCCTTGACCGGCAGGGTTTCGGTATGTTTGTGGAGCTGGGTAGGCATTTTGTGGAGCTGGGTAGGTGTTCTGTGGGGCTGGGGCACGCCATTGTGGGTAAGATGGAGGTTGAGTATATGACTGGGCGTGGTGGACATGGTATTGAGGTGGCTTGACAGAATACTGAGGGTCTGGAAAGTAATATTGAGGTGGATTATATGGGGTTTGGGTGTAGGTTCGGGGATGGGGTTGAGGCTGGGTGTAATGGTGTGGTGTGCCCCTCGGACCATGCCACGATCCCGAGACAACCATTGCAACATCTTCTTTCTTCTTCTTTCCTATTACTCCTCCAGTACCATTCTGAATTGCTTGGGTAGTTGCTTTGATAGCTGAGTAGCTCATGATCTTGCTTGATTTAAGCCCTTCTTCTACCATATCTCCCATATTTACTACCTCGTTAAAAGACTTACCTATGGCCGATATCAGATGACCAAAGTAAGTAGGCTCTAGAGCCTGAAGAAAGTACTCTACCATTTCACTTTCCTCCATCGGAGGGTTGACTCGTGCTGCCTGTTCCCTCCAGCGAAAACCATATTCCCTGAATCTTTCACCAGGCTTCTTCTCTATCTTAGTCAAAGACAAACGATCTGGAACAGTTTCTATGTTGTATTGGAAATGACGCGCGAATGCTTGGGCCAAATCGTCCCAGGTATACCATCTGCTGTGATCCTAACGAGTGTACCACTCCAATGCAGCGCCACTCAGACTCTGGCTAAAGTATGCCATTAACAGCTCATCTTTCCCACCGGCTCCTCTCATTTTGCTGCAAAATCCCCTTAGGTGGGCCACGGGGTCTCCGTGCCCGTCATACAAGTCGAATTTGGGAATTTTGAATCCGACAGGTAACTGGACATCAGGAAACAGACACAGATCTTTGTAGGCTACACTCACTTGGCCTCCCAACCCCTGCATGTTTCTGAGCGACTGTTCTAGGCTTCTCACCTTCCTGAACATCTCCTCCTGTTTCGGGTTTTTAGGTGGTTTCTCAACCTCGACGGGAAGGTCAAAGCGGGGGGTGTATGAGTAGTGATCTGGGACATTGAAAGTGGGCTTCGGGGCGTAGTACTGGTTGTCTTGGGCTTGGAGTGTCGGCTCACTGGAAGATCAGTGGAGGGTGGCTGGTGGAGGTGCTACGAAGACAGGGGTAGTTGGTGGAGGGGGGTATGCGGATGATTTGGCTAATGGAGCTTGGACAGTTGGGGAAGAGGAGCCCGTATAGTGGTGATAAGGGTTGAAGCTTGGGGCATGTTGTGGGGATAGATCGATGACAGGGGGTTCTTGAGCTAATGGTGGGACGAAAGTGGGGTTGGCGGGGTATGATGGTGGAGGATGCCCTTTCATCCATGCCTGGTACGTCTCAGCCATCTGGTGTTTCAGCTTATGCAACTCTTTTTTCAAACCGGGCTCAGACTCCTCTACCTCCCTTGGCGGGTCAATAACACTCGCGCCCATGTCTTTGCTAGCCATGGCTACCTTGCCCTTTGACCTTGTGTTGTATGGATGAGTTACTTAAGAACCACAAACCAACCACCCTTCTGCTCAATGAAGATAACAAAAGGAACAAAACGGGGTCATCCTGTTAGCGTTAGGGCATTTAACATAAGATAATCTCACATTATGTACAATGCACCTAGTCACAGTTATCGGTTCTAGAATGACTTCGAGGGTCACAAAATCAC
The DNA here is from genome assembly GCF_001879085.1 of Nicotiana attenuata. Lineage (NCBI taxonomy): Eukaryota > Viridiplantae > Streptophyta > Magnoliopsida > Solanales > Solanaceae > Nicotiana > Nicotiana attenuata. The sequence goes on from NW_017679365.1 coordinate 15,492, forward strand.
TTGGCATCATCCCAATTTGTTCATTTCAATCTTCTCTTTTCTTTTCTTTTCTAGCACTTCTTGGCTTGCTTATTTTTTTCTTTCTGATTATCGCTCTTTTCTTTCCTCTCATTTATCACGTCCCACAACTTCATCCTCTCTTTTTTCCTTTTCTCTCTTTTTTTTCCTTTTTCTTTTAATAAAAAAATGATTCGATCGAACCTATGTAGGTTGGCTACGTATCATGACGCCGCATGAATCAGATCTTTGCGTAGTTAGGGAAAAGTAATGGATAAATTAAACTAAAAAAATAAAAATCTTTTTGGATTATTCATTTACAACTTTTTTTAATACAGAATCAGAAATACGATAACAAAAGACTCGACAAACTCAGCTAGACTATGATAGACTCTGACACCACCTAAAAGACTCGGTACTATTAGAAAGGACTAGAAAGTAAAAAACAACATAAAAAGAAGGCAGACTCAAAACATAAATAAAAATCTCCTTAAATAGCTCCTGAATACAGCGGTCCTGACTGGCTGGTCCCGGGGTGTCTGTCATGCTCAAACTCCGGTAAGTAGATACACACCTATATGAGAAAACTAAAACCAAATAGAGTTAAAGATTTAGAACACTAGATGAGACAATAACACTCCCTACTGGACACATGCAAGACATGATTGAAGCTATTTGTTATGTGGCCAAAAGGTGGCTGGAAGTGCAAACTCAACAAAAGTGACATTTAAGACACAGAAAAATTACTTGTAGAAATGGCCTATGTGGACAAAAATGGCTAAGCATGCAAATTCAACACAATGGACCTTACACAGAGAGAACACCTTGTTGTGGACTTAGAACTCTAAAACATGGGCTAATTGAACCACTTTTGCGAAAATAACCCTATTTTGCAAAACGGCCTATGTGGCCAAAAGCCGTTAGACACGCAAATTCGACAAGGACGGACCTTAAAGTAAAGAGACACCTAATTGTGGATTTGGAGACTCTCCCGACACAATTAAACAAACCATTTTGCAAAAATAGCCCTATTTTGCAAAATGGCCGATGTGGCCAAAAGTGGCTAGACATGCAAGAATTGGCTACGACCCCGTGAAGCCAAGAACCTAAGAATCACTAGGAAGACCGGACCCTATGTGGGTTGCCAACGTATCCCGCCCCGGGAGACGAGAATCAGGTTCTCATAGTTCGGGCAGATTGGATACGGGCGAGAATAAAAAAAACAACTAATTTAGAGAAAATATATTATTTGTCTTTTGTTTTGAAAAATGATGAAACATGTAAACTCTTTTTGGATTTTCTTTTTCCTCTTTTTCATTTTTTTTTTGGAAAATGATGGGTAAGTACAAAATCTTTTGGATTTTTCATGTTTTTTTTTGTCTCTTTTTTTTTCTTAAAAAATATGAAAGAAAAACATAACTGGGCCCTACTTGTCTTATTTTCACTTCACCCTCTTTTTTACTCATTCACCCTCAACCATCATTGGTCCGCAAAATGACCCTTTTACCCTTGAAGAAATGCAACATGTAGCACATAGGATGCATCAAGACGGTCTTTTATTTTTGGGTACACCTGTCCTAGATGGACCCAACCCTTGTGTTGAGTCCCCAAAGTCAAATGCACATGATGCAAATAAGCGTTCCTACTAGAGATCC
>NW_017679366.1:0-2825 GCF_001879085.1 Nicotiana attenuata
AGCGTGGAGGTGCCAAGCAGGTTACCATAGATGCGGATGGAGTTTTGAGATTGCAGGGGCGAGTTTGTGTGCCCGATGTGGATGGGCTTCGAGAGTTGATTTTGGAGGAGGCCCATAGTTCCCGGTACTCTATTCATCCGGGTGCCGCGAAGATGTATCAAGATTTGCGGCAGCGTTATTGGTGGCGTAGAATAAAGAAGGATATTGTAGCATATATGGCTCGTTGTTTGAATTGTCAGCAGGTTAAGTACGAGCATCAGAAGCCTGGTGGTTTGTTTCAGAGGATTGAGCTTCCTGAGTGGAAGTGGGAGAGGATCACTATGGATTTTGTTACTGGACTTCCGTTGACCCGGAAGAAGTTCGATGCAGTTTGGGTCATTGTTGATAGACTGACCAAGATAGCGCATTTCATTCCTGTGGCAGTCTCATATTCATCCGAGAGATTAGCTGAGATTTATATCCGGGAGATTGTTCGCCTTCGTGGTGTGCCGTCATCTATCATTTCGGACCGAGGTACGCAGTTTACCTCGCGCTTCTAGAGAGCAGTTCAGCGAGTGTTGGGCACACGGGTTGAGTTGAGCACAGCATTTCATCCCCAGACGGACGGTCAGTCCGAGCGGACTATTCAGATTTTGGAGGATATGCTTCAAGCTTGTGTTATCGACTTTGGAGGTTCGTGGGATCAGTTCTTGCCTTTAGCGGAGTTTGCCTACAACAACAGCTACCAGTTGAGCATCTAGATGGCTCCTTGTGAGGCTTTATATGGTAGGCGGTGTCGGTCTCCGGTTGGATGGTTTGAGCCGGGAGAGGCTCGGTTGTTGGGTCCGGATCTGGTTCAGGAGGCCTTGGACAAGGTCAAGATCATTCAGTATAGGCTTCGTTCAGCTCAGTCTAGGCAAAAGAGTTATGCAGACCGCAAGGTTCGAGATGTGGCATTTATGGTCGGTGAGCGGGTATTGCTCCAAGTGTCGCCTATGAAGGGCGTGATGAGATTTGGGAAGAAGGGCAAGCTTAGCCCTAGGTTCATTGGTCCATTTGATATTCTCGATCGTGTGGGAGAGGTGGCTTATAGACTTGCATTGCCGCATAGCTTATCAGCCGTGCATCCAGTTTTTCATGTATCCATGCTTCGGAGGTATCACGGAGATCCAGCCCACGTGTTAGATTTCAGCACTGTCCAGTTGGACAAGGACTTGTCTTACGAGGAGGAGCCGGTAGCTATTCTGGACCAGCAGGTTTGTCAGTTGAGATCCAAGAGTTTTCCTTCTGTTCATGTTCAGTGGAGAGGTCAGCCTCCAGAGGCATCGACCTGGGAGTTCGAGTCTGATATGTGGAGCCGTTATCCTCATCTATTTCCCGAATCAGGTACTTATTTCTATTGTCCGTTCGAGGACGACGGTTGTTTTAGAGGTGGAGAATGTGACGACCCAAAGGGTCATCACCTGTTTTTTCTTTCATTCCGTGCTTCCGAGGCCTTGAAAACCTTATTTTTTCTTGCCTCGATTTGCGTGCGCAGTCCGGGCGCGTAGCCGAAAAGCTTAAATATGAATTCTGTGTAAAAATTGATAAATTTTGATATTAAATTGATTAAATTTGACTTTGGTCAACATTTTGGGCAAACGGACCCGGACCCGTGATTTGACGGTCCCGGAGGGTCCGTAGGAAAATATGGGACTTGGGCGTATGCCCGAAATCGAATTCCGAAGTCCCAAGCCCGAGAAATGAATTTCTGAGTAAAATTATTTTTCTGAAATTATTAAGGAAAAATTGAAATGAAAATCGATTAGAACGTGTTGGTATCGGGCCCGTATTTTGGTTCCGGCGCCTGGTACAGGTCTTATATGTGATATAATATATTTCTGTGAAGTTTGGTTGAAATCGGACGTCGTTTGACGTGTTTCGGACTATAAGTTCTAAATTTGAAAGTTTATGAAGTTGAAGAAAAACTATTGATTTTGAGGTTTGATTCATTGTTTTTGATGTTATCTTGGCGATTTGATCGCACGGTTAAGTTCGTAGGATGTTGTTGAGTTAGTGTATGTGTTTGGTTAGGAGACCCGAGGGCTCGGGAGTGTTTCGGAGGTGTTTCGGGATGGTTTTTGACTTAGGGAAAGTGCAGGTTTGCTTCAGCTGTTGCAGAACTTATTTTTCTTCTTCGCGTTCGCGATGTAACCCAAGCGTTCGCGAAGCTTCAGCTTCATCCCTCTTCGCGTTCGCGTCAGCATCCTCGCGATCGCATAGCGTTAATTGATCCTGGGGGACTTGGCCAAATTTCCTTCTTCGCGTTCGCATGCCATCACTCGCGAACGCGTAGCATCTCAACCCCCTTCATCGCGTTCGCGTACGTGTACACGCGATCGCGTAAACCTAAATCCTGGACCCCCAGCCTTTTCTCTTCGCGTTCGCATCCTTCACCATCGCGAACGCTGTGAGCACGTGATTTTTGCCCTATATGAATTACTCCCACAGTTTCAAAACAAAATAATTTTTTCTCATTATTTGCAACTTTATGGATTTTCGGGGCATTTTCTGTTAATTGTTTGCATTTGTGTGTGCACTTTTATTTTTGTTTAATTAATGAAAAATACAAAAAAAAAAAGGTGTTGTATGTGCATTTAGGAGTTAATTTTGCATTTTTATAATTGTTTAGTAATTAAGTTGTTTTAAATAAAAGAAAATCACCAAAAAATAGGTTAATTTGCATATTTCATTCTAAATTTCAATTTGGAGTAATTTTCATTTTAATTGTTTGGTTAATTAATTTTGATAATTATCATTTAGGCTTAATTAGTGTATTTAGGTCAATTAGGTTCTAGGAATTAATT
>NW_017679366.1:5629-17140 GCF_001879085.1 Nicotiana attenuata
GTTCAAATGACCCTTCAATCCCAATTTCATTCTAAAACAGCCTAGTCTCATTTTACACAATTCCAGATAAGTTGATCTCAAAAATGACGTTTCAGGTCACGAGACTTACCTCCAATTGATTCCCGTCAAAATCCTCTTCAATCTCTACCAAAAAGCTCTTAAGGTGGTCAACAATAGAGGAAATCATCCCAAGCTCGCGGATGAAATATTGAATAAAAACCCTCCTAAACAGTCCAGTTTTCGCTTCTGCGGTCCCCACGCCTGCTTCCGCGTGACCGCTTCTGCGGTCCTTGTCCGCTTAAGCGGAAATTCATTAAATCACAAGCGTCACTTCTGCGACACAATTTCTCGCTTCTGCGAAGTCTCACCTCCAAGCCCAAACCGCTTCTGCGACTTCTTGTCCGCTCCTGCGGACTCGCTTAGGCGAAAATACTTCCGCTTCTGCGGAACTGCTCAACCTCATCGTATTCCGCACTTGCGATGCGTTCTCCGCTTCCGCGCAACCGCATCTGTGGTCTCCTTTCCGCAGATGCGAAAATACCTGCTGCAGCCAAGAACCTGCAATTACCAACTTCAAATTTTCTTCCAATGGCCACCCGAAATCACCCCGAGGCACCCGGGACCTCAACCAAAAACACCAACACATCCTAATACCTTATTCAAACTTGTTCCAATCCTCAAAACACTTCAAACAACGCTAAAACCATCAAATCCCATCGGATTCAAGCCTAAGTTTCTTAAAAACTTCCGAATTACGCATTCGATCAAAAACCCGACCAAACGATGTCCGAATGACCTGAAATTTTACACACATATCCAAAATCACCTAACGGAGCTACAGCAACTCTCGCAATTCCATTCCGACCCTCGGATGAAAATCTCACCTATCAACCGGAATTCGCCAAAATACTAACTTCGCCAATTCAAGCCTAATTCTACACCGGACCTCCAAAATCAATTCCGATCGCACTCCTAGGTCACAAATCATTTCCCGAAGCTAACCGAATCACCGGAAATTACCGAGCCTTCTAACTCATAAGTCAACGTCCGGTTGACTTCTCCAACTTAAGCCTTCCTTAAAAAGACTAAGTGTCTTATTTTCTACCAAAACCAATCCAAATCAACTCTAACACACCAAACACTGATAATGAAACATGAAGAAGCATGAAATGGGGGAAATGAAGCAGTAACACATGAGACGACGGGTCGGGTCGTCACATCCTCCCCAACTTAAACCAATGCTCGTCCTCGAGCGTACCCAGAGTTGTACTAGAAGCAACCCAATAGGTGAATGACCTTACCAAACATATACCCGGGGTGTTCCCTCGTCACCCTACCTCGCATAGGTCCGATAACACAATATAGCTGAAATTTCACAGTCCATCTAAACCATAAACCGTAGAACCACATTGCACTTTCCGAAATCATACACAAGATCAGAAATTCACATCTATATTCAGAATAAGCCCGAACCAACTGTAATAACCCATACCTGCGACCTCGGTGAAATCATATGATATACCACATAATCCAAACACTCGAAACGGTAGCCTCTATTCACAACAGTCGCCCACAACAACCAAATACCGGTAGAAAACCTCTTATCAACTAAGGTTTATTCCAACACTTTCACATACTGCCAACGATAAATGAAACATGCTATAAACCGTAATCATTTCTCATATCAACCATTCATGAAACCGTTTCCCTTTTGACTAATACCACAACAGATTTCCGGGCCAAACCTCGATATTATCCTTCTAACAAGCTGAAATTAAATATGTTCGTATTCATTAATGACTCCAACGATCACCTCGAATCCAACACATCCTCTGGTGCTACGACACCTCAATACAGGCCTACGCCACGACTTGCATAATACACGCACCAACAAGAAACGGTCTGAACATACTCAAATCATGACAATTGACTCAAACGAAAGAGCTGTACCTCAAGCTCATCAGTATCATCACAACACAAGGCTGAGATCCCGTCTCACATTATAGAAATAAAATGCCTGAATCTACCCCGAAAGGTCATAACTCCCGTAGCCTCGCTACAATGCGCGATCTTGTCCCAACACTGTTACACCTCAAGCACCTCAAGCCGCTATGCTCAAAATCAACAATCACACACAATTGATGTCTGAAACCAAAGCAATTCATTACACTCACGGTGAAACAAATAACATATGACACGCAACCCGATAGATCATAACCAATACTCCATTTACTGAGCAACACTCAATTACTCTTCCCGGTCGACTTTCTCTATGAATCCTCAATAGAAACGTACCACATGTGCCCATATCCAACAAATCATAACGCCTCACCACAGAAAAGCAACTCATAGATCTCTCCAGATCACTAACAAGTTCAATAACGATCGAATCAACCTATCCCTCAACAATTCAACTCGGGACTAACCAAGCTAACTCAAGCCAAATACGTAGCCATAACGGCCTGCCAACGAACTCAATACCAAAAAGCCTGAAGTTGCTCCTTCCACTACTATAACTCCTGCCGGAGCCGTACGATACGGTGCCCAGCACCAAATCAAAATCGAAATCCACAACCTCGCCCGGTAACATGCCCGGCCACAAGAGATGCAGCCGAAAAAGTCATCAATACCGGAACTGAATCAATGGTAGAAACCTCTGCACTGACATCCATCACGAATGCCCCATTAAAAAAAGCAATCCTTCTCAGCCGTCCGCTGCATCTTTTGAAGTACATACCACTCTGCAAGAACATAATCCAATGCACCTTGCCGCTCAACCCGTGGCATTTCCGGCCTAGCCTATAGCACAATAGTCTAGAATAACCCAACACTGAGACAACCAGCCTACAATCCAATATCATATCCAAAATTTGGCATACCAAGCAAAGAAAGATCCACTCGGACCTTTAATTCCCAATAATGCTAGACGGTGCCGATGCACACGATTTACAACAACTGCATAGCCTGAACACGAGAACTCCTAGTCTCCAACTCCATATAGCACACAAATCACTATATCTGATCCCAAATTGTGCCGTACGAATACATATCACACCTCAAGTACCCAATCATCCCACGAAAGGTATTCTAAAGTTTCCCTGTACCATCAAACAAACTCAGATATCAACAGTCGATCCCAAATGCCGCAACAATACCGAAGTATCATTAGTTTACATCACATTGCCCTTTTTCTGGAACATATGCCCCCGTCGAATCACTATGGTTGGCAATACCATTATCCTTAATCATTTGAAGGTCGATTCTTTAATCACCTGCAGCTGCCCGTGCTGCTTAAGAATTTAATGACTTTCCATTATGAACTGAATCGTAACCTTACACACTCAAATCCCAATCCTCCACCACATATCGCATATACCATACCACACTAGTATAACATGAGAACTCCATCTCCCTTCCTAGCCACAAACATCTACGTACTCCACTAGTCAAGAACTCTCCATCAATCCCATCAAGAAGAGAAATCATTACACATTCCATGCTTCGCATGCCCATAGGCAATTTATACGTCTCTAAACCACGGTAAAACTTATCAAGAACTCTCCCCCAATTCCATTGCACAAGCTAAACTGCCAGGACTGAATCCTTCTACCCGAACCAAGCTAAGCAAACTGTCAAAACTCAAGAGCCTTGCTGCACAACACCGGTAAAAGCTCATTACCTCGAACACATACGAAGAATTAATCATATCTTTACCATACCGATTCGGTCTACTATCAAGCTATTCCATCTATCTAATTTCCCTTTTTATTCATCATCCACTTGATATTTCTTCCTCGTTGTAGCATCACAATGCCTCAATCTAGGCTTACCACACGAGACTCGCACATAAGACCACACTGTCTAAGACCCATAGGCCACTGAATACTCTCTTAATTGTTTCCCAGAAATACCACACTCCCGAATGCTTTACTCTGAAAAACTTTCTGCGAGTCTAAATTCGCTTCCTTTACTTTCCAGGTATCGACGCATAGGATCCCATGATCAACATAAAAATACCACAAGTCTTAATATTTTCTATTGAAAACACTGTCTTTAGTCACATACACAGCCTTAAAACACCTGAGTGTTACATGTAGATTCTTGAACACATTAAAACCATTCTCGAGAGTCATTCACTCTTATTCATCTACAACTTACCTGATTTAACGAACAGAACCACTCGTGCTTTATTGGCACTTCGATACCGTAAAATGAGACCCTCATCCCAATACAACCAAGCAACTTCCTGCTCTATGCACCGAGCATTCTTTACCAACAACAACTCTAGACATTCCGAAATTATCATACCCTATGGGACATAATATAGCCTTTGTCGAAATTTTGCTTCACTCGCCCATCCTCGGCTTAATTTCTGCAACTAGAACCGATTCGCCAGCATACCTCAAGACGTAACCAACATATCACATAACCGTGCAATCAGCTAATCAACAGCAACCTCCCCAACTTGGCTCGAAGCCATATATCAAGACACACTTAACAACTCATAACACTTTTACTCTAATGATGCCACAATGTCATAGTGAGATTAAACTCAAATCATCTACAAGTTTGTGAAGACACAGATCATCTAGTACTGAAATCCTCTACAACCCTTGCATTTATCCCCACATCAACTGATTCCACTCTCTTAAGCGACCCGAATTCTCAAATTTCAACACATACCCTTCCATTACACATGAGATCTACCAACATACACATAAGGATCATACCACTCAAGAACACTCCGCAGGAGTTAACCCACCTGCTTCGCCTCAATTTAGTACTTCAGCATACCTTCCACTATCATATGCGTTACACAGTCAATTTAGACTACTTGAGCTTGAACTCATACCGCCACATGTATTGCACTTTACCTCTCAACTAGGAGATACAAAAATATTCATCCTGAGCCCATAATTCGGGCTACACATCAAGCCACAATAGGAATCGAATCACTTAACAGTCCATCTATTATCCTGCAGACTTCTTCATCACTATCAAGTCATATAATCACATCTCGCAGTACTAATATACTCCTCACATGGATATCCAACCGCCATTCTGGCTAATAAGGACAGTGCCGAACATATAAGTTCAAAATATTTGCTCACACAATCAGCACCTCAGTGCTCAAGCCATAGGCAAAGATCCGGCCTCAAGTCCTCCAGACTGGCCCAACATACTCACGAAGATTACATCTCTCCCCTCGATCGGGAATCACAAACCATCAAGGCACATATAATACTGAGCGCTCACGTGCGCATACAGACGTGTGGAAGGAATTTCAAGAGTTATATCTCAAGCTGAATCAAGTACGCACGATAAGAATTCGAAGAATGGGAAGTTTTCCTAAAGGTTCTGCAGCCTCTCGAGGATAAATACAGACGTCTCCGTACCGATCCGCGAGACTCCACTAAACCTGGTCATGACTCGTGAGACCTAGTAATCTAGGCTCTGATACCAACTTGTCACGATCCAATTTCCATACCCGGTCGTGATGGCGCCTCTCGTGAAGACAAGGCCAGCCAACTAACCCAATCTGTTTCTTTAACAATTATTAAACATAAATGTATAGATAAATATAGCTTAACGACAATAATAACCAGTATGTACAACCCAACACAACCCGACCGGGGTGTCACTAGTCACGAGCATCTAGGGAAAAACCTTAACACAACTACAGGCCAATAAACATATACAAGTGAAATTTTTGGAAAACAAAAGACAACATCCGGTGCCGCGAACGCTGGCGGTCACCTTGCTCAGCTACAATAAGAATACCTTCAATCCGCTAATAACCCGCTACCGGGTGAACGATACCTGCAACTGCACGCGAGGTGCAGGGAGTAAAGTGAGTACTTCCAACTCAGTGAGTAATAGAAGTAAATAATAACTGAGCAGCAAGAAATCACGTAAAGCAACCAACGGGCTGTACAGAAGCCGGGTACAATTTCCGAGAAAATAGTGAAATCGGAGAACTTCTTAAAAATGTTCGGCTCAGTTCAAATCTCTTTAGAAAATGGTCCTTTCAATAATTACGAAAGCTGTTCAAAATAGTTAGTGCTGATTAGCACAGAAAATCCGCCCCTCGGGCCCAAATACCACAGCATAGCAGGTAAAAATGCAAATAAGTATGCAAGATGAACACATAAAAGTTTGCCCCTCGGGCACGAATTTCGTTACTAGTCAATCATTGTTACCTGACCGGTCAGCCATTGTTACCTGACCCAATGCGTGTTTCAGAGCCATTGTTACCACTGGTCAGCCATTGTTACCTGACTGGTCAGCCATTTTTATCTGACCAAAACACGAATGACAGTGTCATTGTTACCACTGTCCAATTCTAAATGGGTACTCGCGCTCACTGTGGGTGTGCAGACTCCGGAGGGGCTCCTACAGCCCAAGCGCTATATCAACATAAGGCCTGAAAGCCTGTACATATTAACATGAGGCCTGAAAGCCTCCTCACAATACACTCGAGGCCTGGAAGCCTCCTCACATCACTCAGCATATCCTCACATATGGCCCTCGGCCTCAATCAGTCCAAAGATAATCATAAGCCCCTCGGGCATCAGTAAAGAAACAATAATGCTCAGCTCAAACAATAGTTCAAATATCAGTTAAAACTCGAGGTTGAGTGAAAATATAGCTGAGTTCATGAAACAGTGTAATGACAATGGACTGAGTTCAAATAATATTTCAAATAGTGAGGAAAACAGTGATGATAGCTCATAGGGAGTTCAAACAGTCGGCAATAAGCCCCAAATATGGCAATGAGCCCAAGTCCTAGTGAAAAACAACAAGTCATAGCGAAATACGCGGTAAAATCAACAACCAAGACGGACCAAGTCACGATCCCCAACGGTGCTCTACCCCGCGCTCTCTGTCTGGCGTGAAAGTCACCTCAATATAGCACTATGGGTGCAAATCCGGGGTTTCAAACCCTCAGGGTATCATTTACAATCATTACTCACCTCGAACCGGTAAAATCTCTAGCTCTCGATGCCTTTGCCCCTCAAACCGGCCTCCACGCGCGTCGAATCTAACCAAAATCAGAGCGAATACATTACAATATGCCAAGGGAACAATACCCAATCGAAAACAACCAAGAAATAGCAAAAATCTCGAGACTAGCAAAACCCGAGCCCCGAGCCCGCTTCTCGAAAAATTACAAAATTTACATCACCGGATTCCTCGTCTCGCCACGAGTCCATACATATCAAGTTTACCAAAATCGGAGTTCAAATGCCCTTTCAAATCCCAAATTTTCATTTCAAAAACCAAGCCCTAGTTCTTCCAATTTTTACACAAATTTCCAAGAATTAAAGGTTGATTCTTCAATAAAAATGACGTTTCTAGGTCACGAGACTTACCTCCAATTGATTCCCGTCAAAATCCTCTTCAGTCTCTACCAAAAAGCTCTTGAGGTGGTCAACAATAGAGGAAATCATCCCAAGCTCGCGGATGAAATATTGAATAAAAACCCTCCTAAACAGTCCAGTTTTCGCTTCTGCGGTCCCCACGCCTGCTTCCGCGTGACCGCTTCTGCGGTCCTTGTCCGCTTAAGAGGAAATTCATTAAATCACAAGGGTCGCTTCTGCGACACAATTTCTCGCTTCTGCGAAGTCTCACCTCCAAGCCCAAACCGCTTCTGCGACTTCTTGTCCGCTCCTGCGGACTCGCTTAGGCGAAAATACTTCCGCTTCTGCGGAACTGCTCAACCTCATCCTATTCCGCACTTGCGATGCTTTCTCCGCTTCCGCGCAACCGCATCTGTGGTCTCCTTTCCGCAGATGCGGAAATACCTGCTGCAGCCAAGAACCTGCAATTACCAACTTCAAATTTTCTTGCAATGGCCACCCGAAATCACCTCGAGGCCCCCGGAACCTCAACCAAAAACACCAACACATCCTAATACCTTATTCAAACTTGTTCCAATCCTCAAAATACTTCAAACAACGCTAAAACCATCAAATCACATCGGATTCAAGCCTAAGTTTCTTAAAAACTTCCGAATTACGCATTCGATCAAAAACCCGACCAAACGACGTCCGAATGACCTAAAATTTTACACACATATCCAAAATCACCTAACGGAGCTGCAGCAACTCTCGGAATTCCATTTCGACCCTCGGATCAAAATCTCACCTATCAACAGGAATTCGCCAAAATACTAACTTCGCCAATTCAAGCCTAATTCTACACCGGACCTCCAAAATCAATTCCGATCGCACTCCTAGGTCACAAATCATTTCACGAAGCTAACCGAATCACCGGAAATCACATCCGAGCCTTCTAACTCATAAGTCAACGTCCGGTTGACTTCTCCAACTTAAGCCTTCCTTAAAAAGACTAAGTGTCTCATTTTCTACCAAAACCAATCCAAATCAACAATAACACACCAAACACTGATAATGAAACATGAAGAAGCATGAAATGGGGGAAATGAAGCAGTAACACATGAGACAACGGGTCGGGTCATCACAGGTTGTTTAGTCTGTTAGCATAAGCTGCTGAGTATGCTGAAGTTTGTCTTGTGTGCTTAAATCGATTCCGTGTTTGAAGTTGGCCTCACTGCCCTGTTTTGATCATCTGATGTCGACGGGGTAGCTTGAGGGTTTGTTTAATTTCTCTGAAGTTCCTATGGTAAAATAGAACTTCGCACTTGAGTGAAAATTTGCTCCTCACTGACCAAGACCCTTTGATTTCTTTTTATCTCCTGTAGTCTATTAGACCAGTTTGTCCTTTTAGTTCCTAACGGATTGAATTATGCTTGATTTTCTCCATGAACCTGTTTGTTTGACTTGAATCACGATCAGTGGATTCTGGACCTAAAGTAATGAGTTCACTGGTTGTTCAGCTTACTGGGAAAATTGCTCTAGTTATTCAATTTGTTGTTGTTAACCATGTATGTATTTATGAGTTGAATTGGAAATGGCCTACTGTTGACACCTTGCCCATCCCTCTTTGTTGTAAATATTGAAGCCGAAAGATGAATGAAGAGGCTAGATAAGTTAAAATCTATTTCGTCCATGGAAGTTCAATTTGGCTTCATTCCTCAGTTATGAATCTGCTCTCATCGAATAGTTTGCAGCTCTCAAAACAAGCTTTCAAAGATTGTTTTGAGAGCCTCTTCCAACTGTAGGATCCTTTGCATCTTCTCTGGGTTTTCATTTGTTGAATCCTTAAAGGTATCTGCTGCTTGGACTGTTTGAGTTTCGTCCCGATTTGTATTAGCCCCATTTTTGGTCCATCTTAGTTAATTCATGGTTTAATGAAATAAGTTGTAGACCCTTTGTGTTACGTTTTCGTTTGAACGACTGAAACTGTTGGTTTTCATTTGAATAGTTGAAGGCTTTGTGTTAAGCTTTAATCCCTGTGAATCTGCCTTATGACCTGAAATTAGACACATGACCAAACACTCTAAGACTCCTGTGAATTGGCAGTACTTAGGAGTAGTCCAGTGATTTTCATTTCACAACTGCGTATTTGAGGAGATGTATTTCTGTTGCCAATATTCTTGTGAGCTTGTTATTCAGTATTCTTGTGAGCTTGTTCAATCTTGGCCAGTAGTTCAGTTGATTTTGAGGTTTGAGGAAGTTTGTGGAAATTTTCCTTTGTGGTTTCAACCTAAGGAATGGGATTCCCAAATTCTAGAAAGAGGCCGATGCGTATTACTATGGCCATTACCTAGTATATACTTTAAATCATCGCAATTTCAAATTAGCCTCAGGAGAATAATAATGGACCTTGTAGCTTGCTCTAGGCACATTTAATCTATAATCGTGATTGTGTATACGTTCGCATAACATAATTACGATTCTAAAAAACCAATTCGGAGTATGCGTTCGCGCAACTTCGATCAATCTTTTCTTAATAATAAAAATTGGTTGCAAGCTTTTAATTATTTTTGGCTTACATAATTCGTTAAATCACATATGGCCCTCACATTAATTTCATGACCTAGATGTAAAAATGACTAATATTTCGTAGAATATCCTTTAGGGCCGTTTAAAATACCAACTATGGTTGTGTATACGTCCGCGTAACACAACTACACTTCTAAAAATAAAACCGGAGTATGCGTTCGTGCAACTTCGGCCCAAACTTTTTTTAATAATAATTAAGCGTTATTAATTGTGGACACGTTCGCGTGACATAATTTTTGACGCACCAAACGGGCGGGTATACGTACGCGTAACCCGTTTCAAGATAATTTTTCTAATTAAAAGCGGTGAAAGAAGAAAAAGCATATAGGTTCTAAAATCAGTAATTAAATAATTTCATAAGCCAAGTATTATCAAAGCGACCGTGCTAGAACCACGGAACTCGGAAGTGCCTAACACCTTCTCCCGGGTTAACAGAATTCCTTACCCGAATTTCTGATTAGCGGACTGTTAAACAGAGTCATTCTTTTCCTCGATTCGGGATTCTAAACTGGTGACTTGGGACACCATAAATCTCCCAAGTGGTGACTCTGATTTTTATAAAATGAATCCCGTTTCGATTGTCACTTCAAGTTGGAAATAACTCCCTTTATTATACCCTCTTTACGGGGGTGTAGTGAAAAAGGAGGTGTGACAAACACGATGGTCAGTTAAGTCAACCCTTCGCGAACGTGACTCCCTTTTCGCGAACGCGAAGGGCAATTTTGCCCAGTTATATTTTTAAGTTTCAGAACAGTGTAGTCGCGAAATTTTCATAAAAACCTCCAATAATGAAGTCCATATTAATCACCTCCCATTTCCAGGTCGGAATCTCTATATTCTGAAGCAATACACCGGGTTTCTGATGTTCGATCTTTACTTGTTGACAATTAGGACACTGGGCTACAAATTCCGCAATAGACTTCTTCATGTTATCCCACCAATATAGCTCCTTAATGTCATGATACATCTTTGTCGAGCCAGGATGGATGGAATATCGGGATTGATGAATCTCATTCATAATCTTCTCTCGCAACCCTGCCACATTAGGCACACATAATCGGCCCTGGTATCTCAGTGCCCCATCTCCTCCGATCTCAAAAGCCGTAATTTTACACTGCTGAATGCTCTCTCTCAATCGTACTAAGATAGGATCTTCATATTGCCGTGCTTTTACCTCAGCTACCAAAGATGATTCTGATGTATTATGTACAGTAACACCTCCGTCATCAGAGTCTAACAATCTGATTCTCATATTGGCCAGCTGATGAAGCTCTTTAGTCAACCCCCATCTACCTGCCTCAATATGTACTAAGCTTCCCATTGACTTACGGCTGAGAGCGTCTGCCACAACATTTGCTTTACCGGGATGATACAATATCTCGACGTCGTAGTCTTTCAGTAATTCAAGCCACCTACGCTGCCTCAAATTCAACTCTTTCTGCTTGAAGATGTGTTGTAAACTCTTGTGATCTGTGTAGATGTCAACATGGACGCCGTATAAGTAGTGCCGCCATATCTTCAAAGCATATATTACTGCAGCCAATTCCAAATCATGGGTTGGATAATTCTTTTCATGCTTCTT